>NW_010288419.1:56817-80763 GCF_000700745.2 Antrostomus carolinensis | reverse complement strand
TTCTATGATTCTATGATTCTATGATATCAAAGTACAGTATACATATAGATAAAAAATGGTGGCAGGGAGACATATGAGTCTTGATTCACATAGATGTGTAGGTGCTTAATGCCTATTTAGGTCTCTAAGTCACATTAAAAATCTGGGATATCTGAGGATTTGCAATGCCATACAGGATGTAAGTAGCAGAAATGAGAACTGAATTGGCTTGCGTGTCTATCAGGTCCCTGATCTTTCAGTTGTAGACAGATTTTATTGCAGTGGCAGAAGCTTTTGGTATTTACTATCACGGAAGCATGCTCTGATACTGCTACAGAAGGAATGATTAATTGCTGTGTGTAGCACTGCACTCACTCTGTTCAGATCAGTAGATGACTTTCAAGACCTTAAAGTAGTCACTGGCAATAAGGCAACAGGTTTTTACAGGTTATTGACAAAGTGGATTGCTGTCCAGAGGTAGTCAGAGTATTCAGGTAGTCAGGTATTTTCAGATTTGCAGTAGATGGCATGTGGTTCACAGCAGAAGCCTACAAGCTTTTAACAATGCACTCAAGAAACTGCAGGTTCAACACATACCTCAGTTTCCCCAGTCCTGCCTTGGTACATGGCTGTGATACCATGAGTCCCTTTATGGACTTTGTGAACTTGAACCTGATTTACATTTGCTCTACTTGTTGACTTACTTTTTAAAAAATATTTTTGGATATTTTTGTCCTAACAAATTCTTCACAGGAATATTGGGTCTTACCTGATGATTCCCCATGTGCTGAGGTCTAGGAGGAAAGCCACTACAGAAGGGCAGAGTATCATCAGACCCTCCCAGAGAACAGAGGCTTCCCGCAGCCCATGGATATCCTTTGTTGGTCAGCACATTTTCTAAAACAAAACACATCTAGAAAGGCAGATACCTTCTGTCATGTTGCTAGAGAGGTATGAAAAGCTGTGCAACTATTCATCAGCATTGCTACCAAACATTTTAATTTTTGGTAAAGAAAATTGTAGAAAGTGTCTATAGCAAATTTGCAAAGTTGAAAGTATGCCTGCCCGCATGACTTGTGGTCATAGGGGCCATTGATCAGCAGAGACCAGAGACGCTTATGATTCTAGGACTGCTGATCAAGTAAATCTTCCTTCCCTTCCCACATTATGCCATGGCCAATCCTTCAGTGTTTTTCTTCCCACTTCCTAGCTGTCAAGCAGTATTTCTAATCAGACTCAATAAACCCCAGAAAGACTTACCAAAGTGAATTAAAAGTTTCCTAGTTCTTCCTCATCTGAAATCTCCTCTAACCAGCTTCTGCTGCTTAGACTTGGTGATTAATTTGTATTTTGACAGTCTAATTCCTGCTCCCTGGGGTCCCGCAGTGACTTCCAGATTCTGTGCTTCACCCTGGAGCAAGAGAAAGGATGTGCCTGCATAGGTTGTGAAGCTCAGAAGATGTAGTTTGAGGAAGTTCAGACAAACTCATACCATGAAGCTCAAACTACTCTGTTTGGGCATGAGCACTTCCTATTACAGGAACTTTTTCCATGTGTCATGGTATTTCTGACTTCAGAAATTAACACTACCTAAAAACTAAGCTGGAAATCACTACTAGAAAATTAGGTATTTAAGACAGAAATGTAACTCAGGACAGGAAAATGAGTTTCTTGTCAGAAGGTACACTGATGGGGAGGAATATCCTTTAGCCCTCTGTAAACATGCCTGACTAATTAATGCTACCTTTCTCCCTGCAGGTCAAATGATGAACTGTTTTTTATTTTGCTTGTTTGGGGAAAAAAAAATCAACTAACTGAGGAAAACTGGTTCTTCTTTTTACACACATAAAGTAATACAGAAAAAAAAGAAATGTTAAGGTTTATCACTCTAGTTTTCATTTTTCTGTAGCATTTTAGTGGCAGTTTTAATTCAGAATCTAAAAGACATCTGTGCTGCTTCATCATACGGTGCTTAGCCATCTTTCCTTACCATGAGGTTAGCATAAAAATTGTCATGAAGCACAACGTTGCAGTTTCTCTTTGCTCCAAAACAGCTCTTCTGAACTGAGGGTTTAAGGAGGAAGTGTTGACACTGACCTTACATTAGTGTGATTATACTCAGCCAAGCCCTCTCTGACCTCCCAGAATGGAGGGCAGCAGTGGCATCTTAGACCCACTTTTCTTCACTTCCTCTATGTTATGCCCTGGGCTTTCGCTATCCCTCCTCTGAACAAGGTATGCCAAACAGGCTCATCAGAAACCAGGATGTCCTTGTTCAGGAAGAGCCTTGAGAAGACTGAAACTGCTTGGTATCCAAGGATGAGGTATATATGGTGAAAGCATTTCTCTTGGCGGCAGACATTTTTGGCTAGGAGCCATCTAGGACCAGCCTGTGGGTGGCCTTCTGAATCCAAATCCAGCCCTACAACTGATATAACTTTTAATAAAAGAAAAACTAGTCAGCTAGCTAGTGTTACCAAGTTTTATTTCCAAATTGCCTTATCTTCAGCTGTTACCCCCTCTGACACCCCATCCCTGCCTTTTTTGCTCCCACACCTCTTCATGCAGATGGTGGATGGTCAGATTTTGGCCCTGACAAGGAGAACCATGGACAATACAGGACCAGCCTGATCAGGAAGCTGATAAACCCAAAGGGGCTGAGCAACACTGATAGTCATGGGGAAATGGATATGGCCATTGGAAGGCATCAGGTCCCTGTTATTACACCACACACATTTCAGGCCTATGGGGGGAAGCAGTGAGAAGTGGCAAAGATGAAGGTCCAGCATTAGCTGCCATCCCCCTCCTACCCACTCAACTGAAAGCTAAGAGCAAAAGCAGTAATCTCACATGGGAATTTTACATCCTTTTGCCCTAATTCAGGAGATTCAAGCTCAGCAACACCAGTGGAAAGAGACTGCCTTGATTTGGAGGATGAGTGACTTCTGTGTGACTTGGAAATAGTGGTTATCTTACAGAGACTATGCTTCATCTTACTGCACTTTTTGTTTCCTTCACAGAAAGCCCAGTTCAACTGGGATCCAGAGACAGTGGGACTCATTCATGGCTCTTTTTTCTGGGGTTACATTGTGACACAAATTCCAGGAGGGTTCATCTCAAACAAATTGGCTGCCAACAGGTAAGAAAATAATAATAAAAAGAATTAAGCTTTACAGCCTGATGACTGTTTTACACTGACGATTAGCAATATAGTGAATTGATATGTTTCAGGAACACACATCTGAAACTGAATGGGCAGTATTTATGTCTATAACCAAAAATGGGGCTAGATTTCCACGCTTGATCTATTGACCATTCTCCTGATTTAGCTTGTTCATCTCAAATATTTACGTATTTCTTCTTCTCTAAACAATACTGCTTTCTGGAGAGTGTTAGGAAAATCACACTTAATACTTCAGACAATGACTGTAGCCGTTGTCTTTCAGAAATTGCCGCAGTGCTTTTTAACTCAACTTAATACTAAACAAACAATTTCCAACAAAATTTTACTTTTTTCCTTTAAAAATTTTCTGTGGACTGAAGCTGGGCATATAGGCATTAAAAAACTCTATGTTCTGAAGACACAAATCTCATCCTCATGCACGTGGGTAGCCTTGCCATGGCTGGATACAGTACTGACCTCTGTAATTAGGATTGTCTTGAACTTCTACTAGAGCTTCATGATTTTCATTTGGCTAACTCTGAGCATCTATACAGATTTCTTCTATGCTCACTGTGTTTGTGGTCTGTTGGGTTTTTGTTTGTGGGGCGGTTTTTTTTTTTGGTTGTTTTTTTTTTTAAATTCAACTGCTTGTGAAAATGAAAGCAAGAAAAATAGCTAATTTTGCCAAAACTTACTTTAGTTTTGGGCTTTACTTCAAAAAGTCTTCAAAACTTGCAATATGATCACAATAGAAAGGAGATTATCTGAAGACAGCTGGTTGTGAATGAGCTCATGAGATGTGCATGTTCAGGGTGTTTGGGATGTACAGATAAAAAAGATGGTTGGTACTCATTCCCTGCAAACAAGACATGACTTATCTACACTTTCAGAATTAGAAAAGGTTTTAAGACTAGTTACATATTGTTTTGCTGCAGATCAAAGTACTTTGTTCTCTGCATTCTGCAAAGAGCTATTGGGGTTACAAGACTGCCTGGGAGTTCTTCCCATCCATATACCCTTATTGAAATTACTCCAGGACAGAGTCATCCCATAGAATTGCCCAGAAGTTCAGTCCCAACTTCCCTCTGTCCATAACCAAAAGCTACTCAGAGATCAGTTTGCATTGCTTCTTCAACACTACTAACATCCTCAGTTATTCATTTCTCTACTGTACAAAATTGCCTAAGCAGAATATTTTTCCATCTGCCAAATAAACCAAACAAATTAGCTAAGCTTAATCATTTCCCCAGTCTTTCTAATCTTGACACCAGCTTTTGCAGCAGAAGGGCCCCAGAACACAGATGTGCACACTGTTGGCTGAATAAGTCATCTTATTATTAGTTTGGCATTTGTCTCCTTAATTTTCTTGCAAACAGTAAATTCAACCATGTTTACAATGAAACACAATGTATTCTGTCAGTGGACTACCTCCTTAGGTACATGTTGTGCATATGCACAGAAAGCTGTATTTCTCTCCCCCTGAGAGTTTCAGAATCAATCTAAAGCTATACTACAACATCCCATCATGTATTTGACTATCAAAACTGGGTTTAGGAGTAGAGTTTTCTAAGGAACAACAATATCCCAAAAGCTGAGCTCAAAGATAATTTCTGTTTGCAATACTAGGATTCACAGGTCATGGACGCCCCTACCCCAGGCACTTCTCTAATGCAAATAGTTATCTGTAATAATGAGGGGTTCAACTGGATGTCAGAACAGCTGAAAATATCAAGTCCTTTATGGTTTTGCACCACCTAAAACCTTGTAATTTGCTTTATATGTTGATCTAAATTTGTGTAGGTCTGCATTCCACCAAAAAGTTCATGAACCATTTCATGACAATGTCCCTTTAACTTGCTACTTATCCTCAGTCATGCATCTAAACATAATTTCATCATTGTTTGATGGTGACAAGGATACGAGACATAAGGCATCTCCTGATACTGGTTTTCAGTAACAGCATCCTGCTGTGCAGAGCAGTCCACCACTGAAGAAATCTGTTTTGATCCCAAAGTGGCAGCTGGCTGGGGATCATGGCAGTGAGGAGAGAACAGATGAATGGATTTAACAGAACTGGGATATTTTTAATTGTGGTGGGACCAATGTCTTTGTGATAAACGGCAGTGAACTGCTGGAAAAATGTTGGCTCTTTGTGGAAACACTTCTCACCCTTTTAAGTAGTAGCAGAAGAGTGACTGGTTCTAACTCAGTATAAATGATGCATTTACAACCTAGCCATGTTAAGAGTTGGCACTAAACGAAGTAGTAGAGATTTGAAACAGTCTTCAGAGCTAGCTGTTTGGATAATTAAACACATTCTTTTTCTTAGGTCTTATTCTTTCATGCACTTATTAGTTTACCTAATTTGCTGTAGTTCGCTGGTACTGTCAATAATGTTCTGATAGCAGACCTAATATTTCTATTAGTGGCAAGGAAGCAAGGCGCAAAACTCTTTTCTTCTCTGATCATAATAGAGAGCTAAGCAATACTTTCTTCTCAGTTAAATGTTTACTTGGCTTTGAAAGCAGTATCCTAAATGTCAAGATATGATCATAGGCTTTGTATTCTAGTTCAGATTTTCAGACCACTTTCTATATAAATACATTCCTTTGTCACTTCTCTCTGCCAGTCTACCTACCCTCTTTGCTTTTCTGTTCATCTGTTGAGTGCTTTCTTGTCATTCAGATTATAAACTATCTAGGCACGGACTGTTGTTTTTGTCAATAGGTGTAGAGAACTTAGATAAGACTGAGTTGATCTCTGTCTGTAGATTCTTCAGGCTATAATATTACCATTAATTCTACTGTGAATAATAAGACCAGATTAAAAAAAATGATGTGGCATACATGTCCTGTGAACAAGTTTTCAGAAAGAGACTGAAATGTAAACAATTGAAATCCTTATTTTTTTTTAAAAAAAAGAAGAAAAGAATAGCAGCAAAATATTTTAAATGTTTATAAATATTTTGAAGTGGAGCATGACAGACAGCTATCTGTGTATGTCTTCTGCAGAAAAACCAAAAGGGATAGAAATACTGCAGTTTTCCAAATCATATGATTTCTGATCAAATATCTGTCTAATAGCATTCATATATCAGAAGGAAGCCTAATGCCACACACATAACAAGACAATTCAAAGCTTGCTAAATGTCACTGAATTTGAGTAGTTTGAAAAAGGAACACAAATTATGGTCCTCAAACAGCAGCATGCTGCTAGCTGATGTCAGTGTAGCTAGGAGTTGAGGGCCTTGAACGGAAGAGGCTGGTTTATTCTCAGGGTGTCACCTTGAGTCTGGGAGCAAGACAGGGCAGCTTTGGGCTGACCTCCCATCTCCTAAGCACTGTGGTGTACAAACCGCTGCAACTTTCTATCTGCAGAACAAAAGATCTCCCACACAAAAGCAGTCTGCAGGGAGACAGACATGGTTACTTTGAATTGCAGACAACACAAAGAAGACAGTATACTACTAAGAACTGGTAGTAATCCATTAAATTTAAATGGTGCTTGGCAGTTGTGGAGAGCTCCTGCTGACAGTTCTGATATTTTTCAGTGCTGTAATAGGATCTTAGAGGGGATCCTCATGTGTATCAGCTTTCACAGATGCTGGAGTAATGAACTCTTGATAGTCAGAGAGTGCATGATGTAGCTTTTGAAGCCCATTCATTGCACAGAAAGGAAACCAGAGGCTTCAGTCAGCCAGATGTGGAGATATATGAAATCTAATCAATTGAGTACAGCTCATTCCGTCTAACGGTAGTAATTTCAGTGGTTGTTCCAGCTGGTTGCTCCCGGTCTCTTTCTTGGTTTCCAGTTATGTTTTTCGTGGTGCAGCAGCCCCAGTTTCTAATTGTTCTCCCTAGATGTCCTGTCATGAGCTGGACACCCAGGATTGCTTTTGCCTTGCACTGCACCATCAGTGCCTGGCAAACCTGCAGTCCATGCCATACTGAATTGTTTGTCCTGTAGCCCAGCCATTTTTCCTCTTTAGTGTCACTGTTGTTTACTATTGATGCAGGGTGGTAAGTGTGCACCACTCTTCAGTTAAACATAATAAAGCCTGTGTCTGTGCTGGAAAAAGCTCCCACAGACTGTGGTGAGTGAGGCAGACACGGCTTTGAGTCCTGCCCTAGGGCTTCTGAGTGGCTTGGACTTTCAGGGATGCTGCTTGGACCCATTACTACTACACAGAGGTTGCTGCTGCCTGTTTCTCTAAGGACTGCTAACATTTGAGAGGCTGCAAAGGCACTGGGCCCCAGGGGCATTTAGAGCCTCTACTGACTTGTGCCGAGCTGCAGCAAGTGCTCTTCCCAAACAGGGTAACAAAATGTTTATATCATGTTTTACACAGAAGCTGTCTTGTAGAAATGAGCCTTCTATGTCACAGTCACAAAGGATATTTGTAGCTGTTATTTAGACAAGTGGTGTTGGAAAGGACTTGATCTTAAGCAGCACTGTTATACATTCTAACAGCAGCAAGTGGAACTAACCAGCACACTCCCATGTTCAGAGAAGCACTTAAACCACACTTTACCTGATTTAAGTTAAAACCTATTGATATAACAGAATTTATGTATTTCCCAGTATAGGAATGATTCTCTTGGGTCAGGACTCATATAAACAGCTTAGCCTCCAGTACCAACACCCATATCTATTCCTCTGATACAAAGGAAAATCCAGTATCTTTGTTAAAGTATGTATAAAACTTCTGTTCCATCCAGAGAAGAAAATTTATTGACCATATGGAGATTTTTCCCCTTTGCCAATAAGGGGACTTTACAACTATTTGGGTTGGTGAGATGATGGTACGTGAGATTGCCTCTATGACTGTACTCAAGAACAGAGTGGCTTCTAAAAAGTAGGCAATAATTATATTCCCTTTCATGTTACCTTTTTCCATAGGGTATTTGGAGCAGCTATCTTTCTAACATCTACACTGAACATGTTCATCCCTTCTGCAGCAAGAGTGCACTATGGCTGTGTGATGTTTGTGAGGATCCTGCAAGGTCTGGTGGAGGTAGGAGCACTCACCATTTTGGTCCTTTCATACATGATTTGTTTTTGGAGATTTGGTTCTAAAAATTTGTAAGATCTTTTGGTCAGGTTTTCTAATCTGTCTGCAGTTTTACTTGTTACTAATTTTTAGATTATTTTTTTTAAAAAATCATACCGGTTTATATTTTTAAGTTTACTTAAAAGAATACAAAAAGTTTAGGTTTCCAGTGCTGCAGTTTGAGCTATTTTAGTTTCCTTCTGCCATCCACTGCATGTACTACCCAGCACTTTTGCCTCAGAACACATTACCATTTAAATGTTTATCCAAACTAGTTTAACTTCTTAATACCCAAACAACAGAGCTCTTTCAGGCTTACCTAACCCTTCCTACATCATTCCATGGTGAGAAAGAGCTAGACAGGTTGGACCATATCAGCAACTGCTTGAAGTACAAATGCAGTGGAAGTAAATCATATGATGTGTGAAATGTCTGCCAGGGTGTCACCTACCCAGCCTGCCATGGGATGTGGAGTAAGTGGGCTCCACCGCTGGAAAGAAGCAGGTTGGCCACCACATCGTTCTGTGGTAAGTTGGTAGACTTCTATGGTTTACATAAGTACATATTCTTATTAGACATATTATATTAATTTAATTATTTAAAAGAGAAATGCAGACCCTCTGCCCTTTGCTGTACCTGCCCATGTACCCATTCAGCTTGGACTCTGAGCTCAGGAATCTGAGAGTCTTTTTGTCTAATATGTCACCATATTATTATTTAAAGCCAACCCTCAGAATGGCTCTTGTAGTAAACTAAAATGGGTCTAGAGGTGTCACAAGAGAGTAATCACCCTTCTTTTTTTACTTCACTTGCTCAATCCTTATGGATTTCATTTATTATACATATTTAATTGATTCACACAGAATCACAGCATGTTAGGGATTGGAAGGGACCTCGAAAGATCATCTAGTCCAATCTCCCTGCCAGAGCAGGATCACCTACAGTAGGTCACACAGGAACGCGTCCAGGAGGGTTTTGAATGTCTCCAAAGAGACTCCACAACCTCTCTGGGCAGTCTGTTCTAGTGTCCTGTCACTCTCACAGTGAAAAATCTTTTCCTTTTGTTTACATGGAATGTCCTATGCTCCAGCTTGCACCCACTGCCCCTTGTCCTACTGTTGGACATCACTGAGAAGAGCCTGGCTCCACCTTCCTGACATTCACCCTTTACATATTTACAAACATTAATGAGGTCACCCCTCAGTCTCCTCTTTTCCAAGCTAAAGAGACCCAGCTCCCTCAGCCTTTCCTCATAAGGGAGATGCTCCACTCCCTTCATCATCTTTGTGGCTCTGTGTCGGACTTTCTCCAGCAGTTCCCTGTCCTTCTTGAACTGAGGGGCCCAGAACTGGACAAATTATTACAGATGTGGCCTCACGAGGGCAGAGTAGAGGGGGAGGAGAACCTCTCTCCACCTACTAACCACACCCCTTCTAATGCACCCCAGGATGCCATTGGCCTTCCTGGCCACAAGGGCACAGTGCTGGCCCATGGCCATCCTGCTGTCCACCAGGACCCCCAGGTACATTTCCTCTACACTGCCCTCCAAAAGGTCTGTCCCCAACCTATACTGGAGCCTGGGGTTGTTCCTGCCCAGATGCAAGACTCTACACTTGCCCTTATTATATTTCATTAAGTTTTTCCCTGCCCAGCTCTCCAGCCTGTCCAGGTCTCGCTGGATGGCAGCACAGCCTTCTGGCATGTCAGCCACTCCTCCCAGCTTTGTACCATCAGCAAACTTGCTGACAGTGCACTCTGTTCCCTCATCCAGGTCATTGATGGATATATTGAATAGTTTTGATTCTCTTAAGCAAGCATGCACTTAAAAAGATATCTTAAAAGGGCTTGAGTACTTTAGCCTGGCTGCTCAGTATATTGCAGTAGAGGTGATGTAACTTCTTGCTGCTGGCTGTTCTGCTTCACTCTGTTTTGAATTATGATCAGGCTTATACTTTGCTCTCTTCTCTGGGTTCCTTTCCAAAGCTGACAGATGGTCTTCTGGAAGATGGCTTGTGGGAAATTTCAGAAGACTTTGGGGAGAGGAAGCCAGTGGAAAGATGGGATAAATCAAACTCTCTCATTCCCTTTGGATTTTTTCTAGCCTCTGGCAAGAGCCTTAAACCTTGTTATGAAGCAGGGAACAGAAAAAATACTGAGGTTTTACACCTTGTTCTTCAAGGAACACATCATTTTTTTGCTTACAGCCACAGTAATGAAAAGAAAAAAAAATTAAAAAGACTTTTCTACCTTTAATTCCACCCACCAGGTAGCAGTTTTTGCCATGGGTCATTCTGTGCTTCTGTGCACAGTCTCTTTCCAGAAAAGATGATGTGAGTGTCATATCTGTCTGTCCTTTTCCCAGGTCTAGTTTGAGCTGCCCCCTCCTCATACACTCTCCTACTTAAGGTCTTCCTCTTCTTTTGGTAACCCTACAATCTTCAATTAGGTGGTAATTCCAGGGGAAATGTTGAATGTTAGTATTCCCTTACTAGCTCCAGTCTGGATTTGGGTGGATGGTTAAATGTAAGGAAGATAGGACATAATCCAAATGTACTCCCTCTGCCTTTTTATCCTAAAAAGTCCAAATATGCAGAGTACAGGACAGAAATGTTTTTGCTGGAATTTCAGATGCACTGTGTTGGGAGCAAAAGGAAAGGCTTTGGCCATTACTTCACTCTGTCATTTCCCATCCTCTAAAACACCCTCGTCATCTGTGTTTGGTATGTCCCTTCCCATTTATAACTGGGAAGTTGGAACAGTGAGTGGATGTCTAATGGTCCTGAAGAAAAATCAGAAATAGTAGGACTTTGAAGATTAAGCAGCTCTCCACCCTCGATGCTCTCTGCTTGAAATCCTAGCACTGGGTAGAGAAAGATCCATCCTAACCTCAGCACCCATTTTAGTGGCTACAGATCACTGATTCTTGCACTTGAAATGTGCACAGGAACAGTGGAAAAATTAAGAAACCCCATGTTAACCAGTGTGCTGGTTTCTCTGGCTATATTCTTACCTAGGGTTTTGCTATTGCTGTAGGAAAAATGAACGACAGAAACGAGGGGGAATGGTTACTGTGAACCTTTGCAGAGAAGTATTTGCTAATGAGTAGAGCATTAACAAGTACTCATTAACAAAGCGTGTAATACTCTCAAAAACACAAGTGTCTCATTTCCTAGAATAATTCAAGGCAACTCTTCTCACATGTGAAGCCACTGACACCATCTTGCACCGAAACCAAATGTCCCGATTGCATTAATTCTCCCTAGGGTCTTAATGGAAATTCCTTTTGAAGCACTTAAATACTCATCTCTTTCTACAAGACACTTGGAAATATGTTTTACCAGTATTATAAATTTCCCAATCAGAAGCCTTGGCACAGACTACTTTTTTATCCTTTTTTTACCTGTCAGCTTTTGCCTATCTATTCCAGCTGTTTGTTCATGCCACTGATATGAATTAAACATGGTTAAACAGACTCAGGGTTGGTCTGAACACCTCATCTGCTATCAGGGCTTGTGGGGTCATGGGGTTAGAGCCATGATGACAGCCTCCCAGCATATCTGCAACCATCAGGATTTCTGGACACTAAGAAGGTTTCTGAAACTTGGGCCATTAGCTTCTCCAGTGCTCACCTCATACTCCACGTGCTTAGGTGGGATTCCCCACTTAAGTGCATGAATACAGCTTATGACTGCCCTGTCATTTGCCATCAGTCTTGGATTTGCAAATTCCATTTATCTACAGAGCACAATCCTTTTAACTGCAAAATGAGACTGGTGATTCCATGCCTGCAAATGCCAGTCCTTCCCACCACTCCAAGAAAAATTTTACAGTTGCCATCCCCTATCCCCATGTTCACAAGAAATCATGGTGCCAATCAGCCAGAGGCATGCCACCAGTTCTGCCCCATGAATGCCTTCCTGGATCATCTGCACTGAAGGCTGAGTGTGCCTATCATAGCTGACATGTTTTATTAATCCTTTTTCTTCTCAGGGTCTTATGCAGGTGCAGTGGTCGCCATGCCGCTGGCAGGTGTGCTGGTACAGTATATAGGATGGTCATCAGTCTTTTATATTTATGGTGAGTTGCTTAACATAAAGGATCTCTGCGACTATACTGGTAGTGCCAGCGGTTTTGTTAAATCTGTGTAACAAGTATGGATGAAAGTTGTTTTGGGCAATAAAGATGTTGCAAATTGTTATTCGAAGTTATTCCCTACTTATTGCAGCTTCTGAAAAAATGTATTTTGTAACCATCTGTTGTAAAATGTTTTAAAATTGTAATGACCAGGCTACACGTGGTCACACAGTGACAAGGTTGGATGCAGTTGCAAATGTTGGTCTGTAGCACAAACACTTATGTGATATGTGTCCGGAGCGCGTGCTGACAGTGAATATTACAGCATATGCTGCTGATGGGGAGCTGAATGCCTCTGAAACCTTCTGACCTGAGACATCTGCCCCATGCTGCCCACCCTCGGTGATGCAGTGCCACATTTACAAACTGCTCCCATAACATGGGTACAGCCTCATGGCTGATCTGTTGTGCCTCGCGCTTCCCCTCGCTGTAAGTGGCAGAGCTGGCTCAACCCCAGCCTTCCACATCAGCAACCCAGTTAAGATGGGTTTTCTCTGGAGACACGGAACATACCATATGATCTGCCACCACAATCTGATTGTGAAGTTCCTTTATGCAGATTGTGACCATGTTATGACTGGTCTGCTTTTTTCCCAGGCCTTGCAAAAAGCTTTACTTCTGTCTTTTCTCTGCCCCACACATATGATGTAATACAAGCAACAAGACGTTCAAATGCTTTGCAAGCAGGCACACAATATACACAGAGTTAGTTATAATATTTTCTTACTTCCCTGGGCATATTTTTTATGCAGATTTGGTTTAACTGGCTCTCGAAACAAACTTAAAGACCTACAGATACTGAAGTGTGGCATTATTGGCTTTTAAAACCAAGCTTTTCTTTTAATGCCTATGCAGGAATGTTTGGGATTGTTTGGTACATGTTCTGGCTGCTTCATGCTTATGAGAGCCCTGCTGCACATCCAACAATAACCAATGAAGAACGAGTATATATAGAAACAAGTATTGGAGAAGGAGCCAGCCTAGCTAGTGCAAGTGTAAGTAAAAAAGTCTTTTCTGGTTATAATTTGTGAGCACTTTGCACAAGATGAGCATATGACTGGATGGACACTATTAGCTGCATAAAGAGCAGCAGAACTATTTTCTGTTGATGTTTAGGGGTTTTTCCTTTTATGAAAATTACAGGATCAGGCTCCTGCAGCTTGACAGGATGAGTTCAGTAACAGTCAAAACACGTAGTGCTGTTTTGGCTCTTGGCTTATAAGGCCTCTCTAATCTAGGGAGGGAAGGGAGTGGGGACAGAGGGGAAACCACACGCTGGTCTTCTGCTCTTGAGTAACTATCATGCTTGTTCTAAAAAATATTAATGGAAATATTTAAATAAGAAAATGGCTGCAGATGTTAAATTATCCCGCTGCCTTTTGAGCTCTTATTAAGGATGATTGCAATTCTGAAAACTTAAGGACAGGGTTTCTGCCCTGCTCACTCTCACAGCAGCTCAGCTCCTTGTTTTAAGACTTCTCACCCTCTCTCTGAGAGGATCCTGGAAGATCCTGGAAATGTAAAGCTAAAACCTATTTTCCCATCAAACCTCTCTCCATTCCCTTAGGTAACTTATGTTTCCTAGTGGTAAAAACCAAAGCTTTTTCTTTATAAACTATCCCTTCTTGGCTTTTACTCTTAAACATTCTGGAACAAAACAACTCCAGACTCTTTCCTCTACATGTTTTGGGCAATAGCCTTGCTGAGAGTGTAAAGTACAAGACTCGCCTTTTGGGCATACTCCTGAAATTTGGCTGAAGTCACTCAGGTCTTGGCTGGAGCTACACATACTTGTTCCAGGTCATGGTATTCCCTTGCTGTAGAGTGGTTTTACTGCAGAGGACACTAGTGCCACCAACACAGTTCATGCATAACTGCAGGCATAAGGTTGCCTATAGAATAAAACTACCTTTTTTTAAAAAATGAAAATGTCACTGTATCTTGCCATAGTTACATATTTCAGCTTCTGATTTAAATTCTGTTGTAAGTGAATTGGGCTCTGAAGTGCTTTTTGTTCCTGCTATATGGAGTATTGGAGCACAAATAGAAACTGGAAATGCCAAAAGCGAATTATGGAAACTAAATCCTCTACCACAGCCTTTTTTTTTGCTGTGAATTAGGTTGAAGCAGGTAGCTGCTTATTGCTGCACTACTGCATGTTTCTTAGCTTGGATAACCCCTTTTTCACAATCCTTTCAGTGGAATGTCTCAAACTGCATCATGCCAAAGAGTGGGGAATGGCACAAGATTTTTTTATTTATTTTGATTCTGTTATTGATCTTGTTACCCCAATAGCAGGATTCCAGAAGACCTTGTGTAATTTCAGTAAGCAAGGCAATAGTAGTATAGTAGTCATCTTAAAAATTCTAACTATTCTAAGAAAGTTTCTCTACCTGTTTTTTGCCACTAACCCAGGAGATACTTTTCACTTGCATTGTAAGTGATTTACAGTGTAAATTGGATGCAATGTACTGGATAGTCTTGCTACTAAAAGATAATGGTTCTTTATTCTGCCTCTGACTACTCAATTCTGGATTTTTCCTAGAAATTTAGTACTCCTTGGAAGAGATTTTTCACTTCAATGCCAGTTTACGCAATCATTGTGGCAAACTTTTGCAGAAGCTGGACCTTCTATTTGCTCCTTATAAGTCAGCCTGCTTACTTTGAAGAAGTCTTTGGATTTGCAATCAGCAAGGTAATGTCTGAGATGAAGCAGTGACCTTCAGATCTCACCCGAGGAGTTGCAAAGTACTTGAGGTGCCCCAGATCCCCCTGGAATTATTACAGTAGATTATTCCCAGTAGTTGGGATGACATACTTCTGGTGATATGATAGAAATAAAAGCTTTCTAGCATCAAATTATTAGAAAAATTAAAGAATTGAGAAGTTGTTTTGGGAAAGAATTTATTAAAAACCTCTATATATCATAAAAACCACAAAGTAAATAAAAAATGCACATTTTGTTCAGTGCTGGCCATTTAGCATTATTTGCCAGGTAATTTTTTTCCCCTTATTTTTTTTCATTACTTTTCAATGACAATGAGGGGCCAAAATTTGTATAGATTTATATTCTCTGACACTGCCACTTTATTAAAGTCCATATTGTTACAGTCCCTCTTCAGAGAATAATTGTTCCAGAAAAGTTTTCCCAACATTCCTTTAAAAAACCTACTTGCTATGTTGTAAATTTTTTTCAAGCAAATGTAATCCTGCAAACTGATAACAAACAACATCATTATCTGTGTGGTCTGGGAGCCCAGGTGTGCCCAGGTTCTGCAATGCTGGCATGGTAGCAATTACACTCTGAATGGCAAAGTACAGCATGGAGGTGAAGAACAGGGGTATTAAACAAATTAGAATTGCTTATTCTGAACTGCCTTTCTTTAATGCTAGAGTTGCACCTCTGTATACCTCACTAATTAAAAAGTAACGTAAAACTGAGTTTCAATGTAAGGAGGTTGCACATCCTAGAGAATAACCTCAAATTTCTCACTAAATTACTGCTTCAAATAAAAGCTTCCAGAAGATGACATGCTGATCACTGCAACTCCGCAAAATACTCTTTTTGCATATCTGGGATAAGTACCAGAGCTAACAGGAAACGTAATAACCCTTTGGCAGAAAATTCACCAAGGGAAAGTCATGCTTGACCAACTTGATAAACTTCTATGATTAAATGACTGGGATCCTCATAGACAAGATATTGATGTATGAGCTGGTTGAACAAGTACTGAGGTGGATTGACAACAGGCTGAATGGCCGGGCCCTGAGGGTGGTGATTGGTAGTACCAAGTCTAGTTGCAGATCAGTAGCTACTGGTGTACCCCAGGGGTCAGACTGGTTCTGATCCTGTTTGACATCTTCATTAATGATATGGATGATGGGGCAGAGTGTACACTCAGCAAGTCTGCAGATGACACAAAACTGGGAGGAATGGCTGATACACTAGAGGGTTGTACTGCCATTCTGAGGAACCTTGACAGGCTGGAGAAACTCTAAAGCTGACAGAACCATCATGAAGCCTCACAAGGGGAAGTGCAAAGACCTGCACGTGGGGAAGAACAAGCCAGCAGGTAGAGGGAGGTGATCTTTCTCCTCTACACTGCACTGGTGGTGCTACACATGAAGTACTGTGTCTGATTCTGGGCTTCCCAGTACAAGAAAGACGTGAATATACTGGAGAGAGTTCAATGAAGGGCCTCAAAAATGATTAAGGAACTGGAGCATCTCTCCTATGAGCAAAGGCTGAAATAGCTGGGATAGTTTAGCCTGGAGAAGTGAAGGTTCAGTGGGGACCTCATCAATGTGTACAAATATGTGGAGGAAGGGTATAAAGAAGACAAAGCCAGGCTCTTTTCATTGGTACCCAGTCACAGGTCAAGAGGCAGTGGGCACAAACTGAAGTGCTGGAGGTTCCCTCTGAACACAAGAAAACACATTTTTACCGTGAGGGTGACTGAACACTGACACAGGTAGCCCAGAGTGGTTGTGGAATCTCCATCCTTGGAGACATTCAGAAGCTGTCTGGATGTGTTCCTGAGCAACCTGCTTTAGGTCGTCCTGCTTGAGCAGGGAGATTGAAGAGGATGACTTCTTCATCTGAGGCTTCCAACCTCAACCATTCTGTGATTCTGTGAAAACGAAAAGAACATGAGCATCAATTTATAGGTTCTAAACCCATGAAAGTAAAATTACATGCATGACTTTAAACATATGCTTAGTTAATAATTTGTAAAATTATGTCATAATGTCAAGTTTTATGCTGCACATTCTTCAGTCCATAGACAATGTGCAGGTGTTTCCTTCCTTTACACAGTGGCAGGTAACAGGGATAGATTTGTTATTCAGAGAGGAGCTCCTTAAGAACAAGAATAATAAAAATATATAAAAGCAGTTGAAAACCAAGAAGGAACACTAATATCAGGACACATGACAGGGGTTTGTGATGTCTACAATGGAAGTTAATATTAAGAATCTTCTATGCAACTCTTTAATTAAACCATGGAAGAGCAGCGATATTGTAGGTAGGTCTCTCACTTGTGCTCTGGCCTCTCCTCCTGGGCTGTAAGGAGATACTCCTTTCATCACCCAACTTTGGGCATCTACTCTAACCAGCTAAATTAGAGCTGTTTTCTTGTGATCCTTTGCTGGTCATTAGAAAGAGGAAAAACACCATTAGAGCATCAGCTTCAGACTTTTAAGATAGAGGTCTCTTTTTCCTTTTTATTATGGCTTGGATCTCTTCCCTGTGCCTCTTCAATATGTACAAATACATAGAGCTTTTCCTACTGTCAGGAAAGAAATAGAGGGAGGGAAAAATCCTAACAGCCCTTCTCTCCTTCAGAGAAGGAAGGAGAGAAGGAAGGAAGGAAGGAAGGAAGGAAGGAAGGAAGGAAGGAAGGAAGGAAGGAAGGAAGAAGAAACACCACCTTACAGCCCAAAAAATGGAGGAAGTTGCCCAGGCACTTCCCACTTCACTAGTTCCCTAGGTGCTGGGCAGCCAAAGGGTGCTCTGCACAAGTCCAGCTTCCTGACAGGGGCAAGTTACTGAACTGCCCCTTTGGACAGAGCACTGTGTGACCCCAGCAGTGAACAAACAGCCCCATTTCTGACCCTGTCTGTCAGGGAAAGTGACTGGACAGCATCTAGTACCACAGGGAGCATTCTGTAGGCTCCACTTTCCAGGTACAGTATCCTGCCAAGACTCACCTCCCAAGCCCTGGCAGAGATTGTGGACCAGGGCTGAGGTGAGTAGCTTCTGGCCATGCTGCGGCTCACATACTGCTATTACTGGGAAGGTCTGGGAGAAAAGCTGCTACTACCTGAATGAGAGTATGCTGGAGACTCTCAAGCTCTTAGAAATTCATAAATATGCGACAAAGGTAGCTTAAAGTCACGTAGGTCTTGGTTGCAGGTCCTATAGGACCTGTCTGCAATCCTCCCACACAAGGTTCCAGGATAAAAAAGCATCTGATAAGGAAAAAGAAAGAGCTGAAGAAAAGTTATGGTTCCTGTTCTCTTCCCCCTAAATCCTGAGGGAGGATAAGAGCAGTGAGCCCTCATTTGTCTAATTGCAGGTTGGCCTTTTGTCGGCAGTTCCTCACATGGTCATGACAATCATCGTACCCATTGGAGGGCAGCTAGCTGACTTCTTACGGAGCAGGAAGATTTTAACCACTACCACTGTAAGGAAGGTCATGAATTGTGGAGGTACTGTTGGATTCTGAAAATATGATATTTTAATTTTGTGCTGCGGTTGATGCAAATATAGTTTGGTCCATGTTTAATTGTAACAGGAGACAAATTACTCTAGATTGCATTTGCAGCTGGTTAATTTGAAGCATTTAATGGAGAGCTGATGTTTGATGTCCTCATGGTATAAATCCTTAGTCATATAAGCATGGTTTTAAAAAGCAAGAAGCCTGGTTAATAATTAAAAAGGCAATAGGGACTGACCCAAAAGAGTAGTATGACCAAATAGGCCTCATCCTGCAAACTCATGCAGACAAAGCTAACCAAATACCATGATGCTGGAGAGACCCTTTCCCAGTGGATGCAGCCTTGCAATAACTGGCCTTGTTCCTATGTGCTGCTTCCAGCAGAACCCACTGGCAAGTTTAGGATGGAAGGGTTGTGTAAAAAAAAGGCAAGGGATGGACAGACTCATTTTTACTCAGCACAAAATAATTTGTTTCCAGTTCAGTCACTGAACAGAAAAATCACTGACATGTACATGTAGGGATGATACTAAATTAGGGAAAAAATTTCAAGTCAGATATCCTGTGGAGTCATCCTCCTCTGCCAGTTCCTGGATTACATTATTTATTGATGGCATGGACTGCCTGAAATAGAGATCTTTCCAGTCAGAGATACCACGAAGCTTGGTTATGCATCTTCACAAAGGATTCCCAAAGTCATTGCATTTTCAGGGCTTATTTTCAGTGTCATTACAAAAAAAAAAAAAAAAAAAAAAAAAAAAAAAAAAAAAAAAACCCCCAAAAAAAAAAAAAAAAAAAAAAAATCAACCAAAAAAACCCCCCAAAACAACCAAAACAAACAAAAAACCACAGAAGGATTTTGATGTTACATATTAGAAAATAATAAGTTGTAGTAATGGCAGAGACTGGAAGATCCCTGTGATGCTCAGGGATGTCCTATAGTGTTGATAACGCACTTCTATGTGTCTCTCATGCTCTTTTGTTCCATTTACCAAGAACATCTCACACCACTACAACCATGAGTAATTAAAGGCAAGAAGTGTTTTTCTCCTTTTCCTATCATGTTTGTGTGTTTGTGAATTTTCTAGGGCTTTGCAAAGAGTCACTTTCTCATTGTTTCTCTGAACTGCTCAGGGAGTTAACTTCACCAATTGCTTGGGGCATTTACACAGCAAAGAGAAGAAAAGAGTATATTCTCACACAACAGATATTCAGATATTTCCACGAATCTACAAAGCTTCCAAGAAAGTTCAAGAATAGCTATAAGATATGAAAGAATTTTGTCTCATTTTAAGTTGCTATTCTGGCTAGGCCTTATCAGTATCTCTGTAACTAATGGTTATTTAAATGTAATTTATTCCCATGTGTTTCATTTGAAGGCTTTGGGATGGAAGCAACCTTGCTTTTGGTGGTTGGTTATTCTCATACAAAAGGTGTGGCTATTTCCTTTCTGGTGTTAGCAGTAGGCTTCAGTGGCTTTGCAATTTCAGGTAAGAATTTATCTTATTAATGGTTTTATTATTAGTGATAAAAGTGATGTTATTAGCCTCACTATTGTTGCTGTCATCATTTCTATTACTCTATTTGCTCTTAATGTGGCTGCTTATGAGGTATTTCCTCTTTCTTCCCATATCAGATAAAATTTACTTCAGTATCTATGAAATGTGTTGCACATAGGACATAAAGCTGTGAAAGAACCAGCTCTTTATTGATTCCAGTATACATCAGCTTTTTGCTGTTATTTTCCAATATACTTTTACAGTGTCAGACACCTTTCTTCTTGCATAAACATTATCCCTAAAAGGAGAGAGAGAGAATTACTCTGAAATTAATAGTTGCTCAAAGGCTATCAGTTGCAGCCCTACTCCCAGCCATAGCTGCCAGTTTCTGCTTTCTAGGTCAGTCCTCTCTCTGTTGTGTCCTATAACCAGCCCTTCTCCAGAACAGCTCTAACACTAATGGGTCTCACCAGTCTGACTTTTGCAGCTCCACCAGTATCATCATTATTAAAAAAACCCCTTTTGTTATGAAGATGGAAGGCCATCAGCTAGCAGGCTGACAAGAAGATTAATCTCTTGAACAAAATTGACCAGCAAATAACTGCTGGTCTTCAGTTGTTTCAGGATTTTGCAGATGGAAAATAGTTTTGCTACTAAGTTATGAGGTACTTGCATAGCAGGCCATTTCTATCAACCAATTTTTATTGTTAGGATTTTCCCAGGTGTCAACTTTTTACTGTGTTTAATCCCATTGATTTGGAATTCACCAATCTTTCTTGTGATCATCCATAGCTCATATGACTAATTTCTATTACCTAAAGCATGATAATTATCTGAGCTGATTTTTACTACTTTTTTTTATTTCTTAATAAAATATGTATCCAGAAGATAAGCTACAGGAAGGGTAATTATTTTTCCTACTGATTTATATTCTTTTTTTTTTATGATGTTATTAAACTGCTACTTAAAGTACCAGAAAGCATGTATTAAAAACCACTACTACCTAAATAAAAACAGATCAGACATTTAACTAACATGAGGCATTTGTTCCTTAATTAAAAAGAATTGTGAAGTGCATTGTTTCAGTATGAGAAGATGGGATGCACGATACTTTGAACAAGGCCAAAACAAACTATGTTTTCTACACAATGTAATACCCAAAGGTGGGAAAAAAAGAGGTTTTGAAAAAGAATAGAGAGTTGCAACATATCTTTTGCCTTTATCACCAAGAAAATACTACCCTTCCTGATATGCATAGTAAGGTGTTTTCTACCTTCTTCAGGCTTCTTCAGCCAGAACGGCTCTAGAAAGCCACATTGGCCTGGTAGTGCAAAGCTGTATAGTTGACTGTTGTCTCTTGTTTGTTGTAGGATTCAATGTGAATCACTTGGACATAGCCCCGCGTTATGCCAGCATTCTTATGGGGATCTCCAATGGCGTGGGCACGCTGTCGGGCATGGTGTGCCCACTCATCGTTGGTGCAATGACAAAACATAAGGTAACATTTCTCCATATTTTTTAGGAAAAGGATTAGGTAATGCAACAAAAATTAAGACATTTGAAAGCTTCCTGGGAACTTTATTGCATCACCAGTCTCTGCATCTGTTTTCTGTTGCTGGTTGTCTTAAACATTCCCTTTTACAATACCATAGTGTCCAGATTCTCAATTATTGTAAACTAATTATCTGTTTAGAGAGATATTGTTTTATACCACCTGAGGCTGAGACTCTGCAATATTTCCATGCTACTGGGTAATGCTTACAGGACTTGGGAAACTCTTCTACAATGCATCCCTGGTAGGGTTCCTAAGTAATCACTGTTCTACAATAAGATTAACTTAGTTATTAGAGAAAACCCTGCATTTCCAACTCCATGAGTATTTCACATGCAAGAGAGAAACTTCACTGTGAGAAAAAAAAAAATCCTCATGTTTTATTTTTTTAACCATTGTTATTTAAATAAAAAACAACTTCACAGTGACTCATAAATTGTTCTGTCTGTAACATCAGGAATCAAACAGTGATCATGGTCATTCTTCAATACATGCTAATTCATTGTCTAATTCGGAGAGTCATATTTCTTTTTACTGTAAACTTAATGAGACCTGCACTATTCTTTCAGACCCGGGAAGAATGGCAAAACGTCTTTCTGATTGCAGCCCTGGTGCATTACAGTGGAGTGATATTCTATGCTATCTTTGCTTCTGGGGAGATGCAGGAATGGGCTGACCCTGAAAACCTCAGTGAAGAGAAGTGTGGCATAATTGATCAGGATGAACTGGCTGAAGAAACAGAGATGAACAATGAAACTTTTGTAAGTCCAAAGAAAATGTACGGTGCTACCAGTCAAAACAGTAAAGTACAAAGAAGGGAATGGAGAAAGCGAAAGCAAGTAACTCAAGACATAGAAGAACAGACTTCTTACCATTATGAAAATGGAAATTTTCAAGATTTGTCATAGTACTTGAAATTGCAAGGTTTGTATAGCAGCTCCTCCCATTCCCCCTTCTGCCTAGCTGTCCTAAATTATCAGGTGTCTATATTTATTCTCTTATTCAGTTGTGTAACATCTGGCCATGTGCCTAGATACAAAGGGTGGTAGTTCCCTTCTAATAGTGTGGAAGAGGGCTAACGACAATGGGACTGGAAGAAGTAATACTAAATCCTCACTCGGCCATCATATTCCCTTGGGAGCAGCTTCTATGCCTGTTAGGAGATGACCAGCCCTGACAGGGCTCCTGCCTGGGCCCAGCTGTAGGACTGACTGTAGGAGCAAGGAGCACCCTCGTCTTCTTATCTGAGCAGAGAAAAACAAGGTAGTATCAGATGGTGGATCCACAGTGATGTATGCAGTTACTGTGGCTCCAGTGTCATGAGAGTCTGCTCTGAGTGGCCCTACTTTGCCTTTTTAGTATTCTTGTAGGCTGGCATTTGAGCTTCTTATTCCAAGCAAGCTCATGCTAAAAGATCAGAGCAGAAGGAAGAGCAGATTTAGGACAGTAGGTTGTAATTAACTATTAATGGTCACTCAACAACAGGAAGAGGAACATGTAGCAGAGATGGAACAGTATTGCTTCAACAGTTCCTTCAAAGTGATTGAGAGTCTGCTTTATATGCATAGCCCACAGATTCTGGTTAAGGCAATAAAATGTATACTTTTAAGACTTCTCCCCCTCCAAAGATTTTGTGCTGGCATGAAATAAACTGTATATGAAATCATCGTTAGTGATGCAATATTATTATTCCTTATGAAAGGAAATCTTAGTCCTGTTTGGGTTAGGTTTCTCACTCAATTCGTTATTGTGGAGTAATTTAAATATATTTTTCTAGTATTATACTGATAGAATTCCTGGCCTCAACCCTAACAGTCCTCATTTAGGTGAATGAGCTTACTTACAAGAGTAAAGTTTTTAGTTCTGAATGTATAGCTTTTCAATGCCTCAGTCTTGCTGTTGCTGCAAATGAAGTACTGTACCATTTGAGAATTAACAGAGTATCTATGTCTGAAAGTAATTTTCTTTTGTCATTGGTATATATTTGTAAGTATAAAGTGTCTTTAGCCTTTTTCTACCATTTTTAGAATCAGCCAGTGGAGCATGCTATATAATCTCAAGCAGTTAGCTGAAACTCAGAGACTCATTGTGGCATTAATATTCTTTTCAGAATGGAGAATTTCAGTAAGCTGTGATTTAGTTTGTCTTTCATTATGATTACTGCCTCATTAAATTCAAGTGAAAGCTATGTTGTCTAGCCTACGATGTGCTTTGTGATGGTTCAGTATTATTGTTCTCATGTACCATATATAGCCACTGTGATGCACATGAGATTTCAACATTTCCAACATGCATTTTGCTATTTTGTTGAAGTACAGTTGATACCATGAGTGGAATTACACCTGTACATT
>NW_010288419.1:26752-56793 GCF_000700745.2 Antrostomus carolinensis | reverse complement strand
CAAATGTAATTAAACAGGAGGACCAGGAAGTTAGCTGGTTCTCTTTTCATGCCTCTGGTTCCTTTTCTACCCAGAAAAATCCAATCTACAACTATATGTGGATAAGAAGTAAAGTGAAGTGAATGGATGCATGCCTAATTTGACTACAGTGAAGACTTTTAAATTGGTATCGGCAGATACTTTATTGATAGAGGTATTGTTATTGTACAGCTCAATCCTACCTTGACACAATACAGTTTATTAATAAGCCACTCCAAAAAAAATCTTATAACTTTATTGTGTTAGGACAGAAAATAATATTTTTTCCAGAATTCTAAATTATAGTTTAGACTAGAGTCCCTTATTTCACTACTGACATCTAGAACAGGTATAAGAAAAGATCTTCTTTCTTGCAGGTTATAGTCAACATTTGGGGATTTAAGTGTCAGGAGCTTGAGCCAAATGTTCTCACCAGTCTAACACAAAAGCTGGGACAACTACCGTCAAACTATTTTGCAACATCCACCACAACTTACAAAAGAGAGAGGGTCACTTCATGCATGCACAAATCAAATAGCTTCTCCCTCCCTTCCCAATCACATAGCATGCATGTAGTTACTACAGGAATTCACAATAGGGAAATCATATTATGAAAGGATTTAATATAAGAATCTGTGTGAGTATAATCTAACAGAGGGTAAAGAGAAGACCGACAATGGACTATTCTAGAAACAGTAATGTTTTCTGAGAAGAAGCATCATTTTTCCAGTAATGATAAAGCATAACTTTCCTATCTTGCTAGAGGAACACAAAGGGCGTGAATGTCATTGTTATGACAAAGAACTACAAACAGCCTGAAAATCTGGGAAATGGCCAACCAGCACATGAGAGCTCGGTTGCCTCTCTGGTGAATGTAGCTGCTATTTCTTAGTGTTATAGATATGCACCACAGCTGTCACAAGTGACACATGATACAGTGAGGAGCTCAGTGTAGCAGGATCATTTTGTATCTGCAAACAGACTGCACTGATTTAGTTCAGTGGAAGTTTGACTTTAAGGGACATTTGAGTATTATTTAATGCCCTGAAAGAAATAGTTTAAAAATATTTGGACAAGCTTTTGCATTTAAATAAGCACTTTCTTTCTTTTCTAAATATAACTGCTTTCAGAGGCAGAATAGCATCTCTGACCAGTTGAAGTTACATACAGACCACAACGCTTTTCCAGGCAATCACATTCAGATGTTTGGGCTGCCTTTCTCCTTTTCCTTTTCATCTGTTTGAATTGTTCAAGTGCGTTGCATGAAGTGTAAACATCAGCACTGGTTGGAAGTTTTTTTTTCCTGGAAACCTTTGTTACTTAATCAACTCTTTGATCTACACAGTGGCATCCACAACACAGTATGATCAAGAATACAGGATTTGTAACTCCAGTTTTGCTAGATGTCTCTATCTGCAGCTTGCTCCAACAGCCGGTTATTGTGTTGGATCTGAGAAAGCACAATCACCAAGGGTGTTTCTGATAAAATTGTCATATTAAAATATGTTAGAATTTGGAACATTTAAACAATCAGGTGAAGAGTTGGCACATCCTAGCCTGACTCCAAAAATGTCATGGCTCTAATGCTAGTGGATTTGAATAACTCAAATAATATTTTCTAAGGACAAATATCAGCTTGTTTAAACTTCATTTATTGTATTATTTGCATATTTTTCTGTTCCCACATCCAAAATAACTTTTGCATATTTTCCAATATAAGACAGTGCTCTTTCTTACACTCAGAGTTTGATTTGAAAATCGCTCTGATTGCAGAAGGAAGCAAAATTTTGTTTATATTGAAAAAGAGAACTTAAGGAAGCTAGAGGAAGAGTCAGCTATCCATAATGTGAAATGGTAGAATAGATAGGACACAGAATATTAATTTATGTCTGATGAGAGAAAAAGTAGGACAGTAAATCCTAGCTACGTGTTGTTCATTGTCGTCATCCACTGATCTTCCTTAACAAAGAAAGCAACAGTTTTTATTTCCTTGTCATCCGATGCTTTCTAGGCATTACTAGCAGAAGTTTAATAGTAATTAATACTCTTATATTTATGTAAGAGTTAAACAAAATGTTTCTTGCAGTGAGAAAGGAAAAATTAATGACAGAAACAAAGAAAATTCACCTGAGTAAAAACTTATCCAGGGAAACAATCACTTATTCCAAAAGAATATACAGACTTTTGAGTAAAAAATATAATGAGGCCATCCAGATGTTAACGAAGTGCCAGGAGGAGTCTCATGTGGGTAACATAATTAATTTGAAAGTAGCAAGGCAAAAATTAACTCAAGGTCATGCAAAATGTGTCATGGCTTCACATGGGTGTTTCCAATTGACTCCTTTTATCAGATAGCTACAGAGATTGTTATGTTTAGTCATTGTTTTAAGGAAAATTTTGTAAAAAACAGATTTCTTCTATCTTATTTTTCTTCCCATTTTTGGTTAAAGGCCTTAATTTGAGAGTGCTATTTAATTGTTCTTATTTTAAGAAGGAGGAGTGAGTATTTCTTGTGGTTAAAAGAACAGAGAGGGGGAAAGAGAAATAGAAAGCAAGTTGCAGCTAAAAGCAAATGCAGACAGAGGGCTGAGGATGCATAAGAAATCAGCTTCCAAATCCTGGAAACGGAACTTGGAGTTCTCTATATTTTTGAGTTAAAAAACTACAGGATGGGTAAAGACCTGATATTCTGCATCATCCAGAAGTTCAGGGAGTTAATTCGGGTCTCATTTCAAAGCTTAACTCTCATGAAATCAGGAATAACTAAATGGAGAGATTAAAACTCCTCATTTTTATGTCATCCAAATGCTTATGTTGGATTAGATAACACTACTAGTAGGGTAACACTAATAACACTACTGCAGCTCTATATGTGCATGCAAAAGAGAGTCTGGCAGGCTTCTTTGTAAAAATACTTTTAATTACTCACATACTGATATCAGTTCTTAACTTCCATTTGATAACAATGTTTAGCTCTGACAGGAAAAATCGTTCCTGTCTTATCCCAAGCTTTTTTGGTTTTAGTGTTTATACTGCTCACCATTTTTACAGCTCTTCTATATACAAAATGAAATAAGTAAAGAAATACATTTATTTAAGAAATGTAGTAAGATTGTATTTCTTCATGCTGAACTACCTTTAAAATAACATAAGAGCCAATGCATTTTTCCCCAAGAGCACAACATTTTGCTATTTTAAGTCTTGAAAATAATAAAAGCTTGACCCATTTAACTTGTTTCCCCGCTTCATTTAGTGTACTGGATATCTGCAGCAGCCAACAGACTACATTTGTTTATGCATAACTGTATTTATCTGTTCAATAAGGTCAGTGCTCAGACTCTCGCTGTACAAACTTTTGGCATCTACTTTGCTCCTTGTTTCAGGCTTAGTTCTACCTGCACAACAAATGCAGAGCTCCTTTGAGCAGGTCATGGCTGTTTAGTTAAATATGTGTTAGGAAAATACTGGAACTCATGAAAAATAAAATAAATCTCCAATGGCTTAGAGTTGTGATTACCCAGCTGTGTCTCACAACTCTTCGGAGGACCAAGCTCAGGAAGACAATCATTTTTGTAAACCAAGAAATATTTAAGGCACTAAATAAAGATAGCTCTGCTCTCAGGAACTGGACGTCATCACCAGAAGCACCATGCCAGGTGCTTTCTGCAGGGCATAATTGTAATGAACAGCAAGGGAATTAGTCAGAGAAACTTGCCGATGCCGTGACTAAGGTAAGGGGAATGTGACTTTCTCCTGTTTTAGGGAGGGGACTCTGATCCCATCTGCTTGTTCCCTGCCCCCTCCCCTAGGTGTAATCAAAAGAAAGATGTCTGCATGTCCTGAGAGACCCAATCTATTTCCTCACAGTGATCAGTTCTGTAGTTTGTGCTGATAGAAATCTGCAGGGGGATGGAAGCAGCTTGTGGATCCCTGCTGATTCATGGCGGGCAAGTGAAAATCATAGTACTAATGTATTTGAATTTAGATGTGAAAGACATTAACATTAAGGACAAAAACAAGCAAAGGACAATCAACTTGAATGGGTGTAATGTTACTCCTGTGGAGGAATGCTGCAAGCAGAGGCATCTGGGTGCAAGCCCAGCAGGTAGGTTTTTCCTCAGCAAGGGAATCCTCTGTCCTGCACCGTTCACTTCCCATTGCTCATTGCTGTGTACCCGTTGCAGGTTTATGTGTTACAACACTTTGAACATAGTACAAAAAAGAGCTACAGTTGCACTGGACCTTTATCTTTTACTCTGTATTTTCTTGTTTTCACATGTGGTTTCTCCTGACCCTTGCTAACTCATGGAATGGTACACAAGACCTGAGGGCAACACAGAGTCAATAATAGCAACAGTTTGCTTTTTAGCAATTTTTTTTTTTTTCTTTTTTTCTGGAAAGAGGGACATCTTGTGCCAAGGTTGCTGCTCATAGCAGCAGCTAGAGTAGCCAGGCTGTGGTGGGGAGCTGAGGTGTTGGCCTGGCTGGCCAAAGGTCAAGGCTGCACTGGCCTGCTCTGCACCCTTCGCTCTGCCAGAGCACAAAGGGAAATGTCATGCCTGGACAGAGCCAGAGGGCAAAGTCACTGACAAAGCTGTGAGGAAAACTGCCATTGGGATCTCTGTCCTCTACCCTTGTTGGCTGCAGGTTACAGGAACTGTCAGAGCATGAGAAGTAGCCATTGTTTCTAAGTTGTCTTCTGCATCCCTCATCCACACCTTTGCTCTTTCCAAGTGACCACCTCTATTCCAATTTCACAAAAAACTGTGAGCAGCTTAAAATGGCCCTTGCTGAGTGGCACCCTCTGCTGTTATATTTACTTATGACAAGGAGGAGCCCACAGCTAATTGCTTGTCTCCTAAACTGTATTCAGAGCCCAGAGTCCATTCTCCACAATGCTGCCAGTCCATCTCTCCTTCAGTGCTCGAGTTGTATCTTTGGCCCATACACCCCTCTGCACCTAGCCCCCTCCACATGTGGAGAGGGAGAACATATTTTTACCCTTGCTATGCAGGAACTTGAATGCCTTTGACCAGTTCTGATGGCTCTTCCCCTCCTTAACACTGCAGGGTCCTCACAAACTGCAGCATGCATGAGGCAGGGGTGAGGACAGGCCAAAAGCCCACTCACCTGCCAACTCTCTCATGCCATGGCTCAGGCAGGAGGATTATCTACCTGTTGTTCTTGGGCAATTTTACATCTTTCAGAGAAGATATGGTGCTGACTTGTGACAGTTATTGGGAAAGACTTACCCAAAATCTAACAAAAGAATATGTTTCTTCAAAAAGGCATGTAGGAGAATTTTGCTAAGAGGTTGTTCTCTGGCTTGTGTCAATGGTTGAGATTGGTTTTAGAAGACACAGGCACATGTTAGTTTGAAAAAAAAAATCACAGGATGTTTCCTTGAACCATCAAATTACTGCAATGGCCAAATGTCAGCAAACTCTCCAGCCCAACACACCACACATGCAGATGCCCTCATCACGAATGGTTGGTGCAAGTCCTTCTAAGTAGCATAGTGTTTCTTCCAGTAATATTTTCACTGGTGCTTCCCCCAAGCAATTACAAAATAGCTAAAGATAAGGAATTGAAATCTGTCAAACATGCAGAGATTGAGTTTCTGCACCTGGTATGCCCTCCAAAGTGCAAATAGGCTTAATGTCTTAATTCATTTTGTGATGCTACATTTTCTTCAGGGAGCTGGATTTCTGTAGCCAGTGCATTAATGAAGGGTGCCCAGGTTAACTTAGTTACTCCACAACACATCACTTCTTACAGCATCACAGAACGGTTGAGGTTGGAAGGGACCTCTGGAGATTATCTAGTCCAAGCCCTCCTGCTCAAAGCAAGGTCAGCTAGAGCCAGTTACACAGAACTGTGTCCAACTGGATTTTGAATATCTCCAAATGTGGACACTCCACAGCCTCTCTGGGCAACCTGATCCAGTGTTTAAACAATCTCACAGTGAAAAAAGTTTTTTCATATGTTTAAATGTTTTTTTCCTGTATTTCAATTAATGCCTGCTGCCTCTTGTCCTGTCACTGAATATCATTGAGAAGGATCTAGCTCCATCTTCTTTATTTCAGCCTGTCAGTTACGCATATACATGGATGAGATCCCCCTTGAACCTTCTGCAGGATGAGCAGTCCCAGATCTCTCAGCCTCTCACATGTCAGACGCTGCAACCCCTTAAACATCTTCATGGATCTTCACTAAACTCGCTCCAGTAAGTCTATGTCTTACTTGCACTGGTGAGCCCAGGAATCACCTCTCTTGATCTGTTGGCAATGTTCTTCCTAATACTGTGTCTCTCACCAGATGCAGCGTCAGGTGGGCTTTGGTGTTATTAACAGCATCTCTGCATGCTTTGCACGCTCTATATTCCTCCTGGGTCACCTGACACTGCTTCCACCACCTGTACAATTCTTTTCTATGTTTGATTTTAGTTAGGAGCTCCTTGTTTATCCATGTGGGTCTCCTGACAGCTTTGCTTGATTTCCTGCTTTTCAGGATGGACTGTTCTTTAGCTTGGAGGAGGTGGTTTCTGAATGCTAACCATCTCTTCTGGACCTCTCTTATCTCTTATTCTATGAGGTTCTTCCAAGCAAGTCCTCAATAGGCCAAAGTATCCTCTCCTGGTGCAGGGTTATGATCCCATTTTTTGCCTTATTTCTGCCTCTTCAGATCTTGAATTTCACTATCCCATTGTCACTGCAACCAAGCTGCAGTGAATGGGCAGCTCATGCTCATGCTCTCAAGCAGTTCTTCCTTGTTTTAAAGAATCAGATCCAGCAGAACATGTCCTCCCTTCAGCTCCTCAATCATTTGTTATCACTTATAATCAGTTATCAGTTATCAACAATGCACTCCAGGAAATATATGGATTGTTTGTCCCTGTTGTTTTGTCCCTCCAACAGATATTGTGATGGTTAAAGTCTCTCATGAGGACCACAGGCTGCACACATAAGACTTTTCCCAGTTGTTCACAGAAGGTCTCATCTACTTCTCAATTTCAGACAGTCTGTAAGATGCACCCACCATGACATTGCCCTCATTGGTCTGCCTCTAATCCTGACCTCTAAATTCTCAGCTGGCTCAGCCTCCATCCCAAGGCAGAGCTCCATGCATGCTTGTTGCTCTCGTGTACAGGGCAATTCCACCTTCTTGCTGACCTGGTCAGTCCTTCCTCAAGAGCTGACATCCATCCAAGGCAGCACTCCAGTAATATGAGCTATACCACTATGTCTCCATGATCCCAATGAGATCAGAACCCTGCTATTGCACACAGACCTCTAATTCCTTTCATTTCCCCCTGCATGCTGCACTGGGAGCAGCTAATTTTTCATCAGGAAGTGCATGAATATTCACTGTCTAAAGGCAAAAAATGGAGGCAGCCCGAATTTTTAATTAATTTCTCAAACTCTGCACCAGGAAGTAGATTGTTAAAATACTGTTAACTTGTGATATCAAGTGGAGGGATCATGGGTGGGTGCTTTTTCACACCTAAGTTATTACCTTGAAGTAATCCAAGGTCAGGTGTAAAGGCAGTCAAGGTTTCATTCCATTTTAGCACCTGCTGGCTGACATTCGTATTACAGAAGTTATCATGCCCATTTTTACTGGCAATCTCAGGAAAGAGGAGGACTCTATCTGGGCCATTATAGATCAAGCTTTCTGTTTAAAGAAATGAGGAACAGTATATTTACAGAACAGAGGTTTATTACATTCTTGAAGCCTAAAGTATCTGGTTAATTGCAGTTAAATTCCTGGAATAAATTGACAATATTCCAAACCAGACTTTATCAGCTTCTTTGTAATACAGTCCATTTTACTGGTATGCCGTTCAAAGGTTTCTGTTGCAACTCATATTTAGGAGAGTTACGTAAAACTTGATGTAGGAATGAGTGACAAAGGTTTTATTTATTTCATATTATTATCTGTTGACTTTTAAAGACCTAAGTAACAAGACAGGTTAAGCAACAAGTCAATGATTGATAAAATGAGTATCAACTATGTTAGTTTCAAAAGACATTTAGAAAGTATGAAGTATTAAAAATATAGTTCTATGAGTTGTAAGTTGAATTACTAAGGTTTTCAGCTTCAGTTATATTTTTCTGTTCTACTGCTTATTGACAGTTTCTGATATTTATTAATTATACTCTTTCTCAGGTAATTAATTTTTTGTATAACCTTTAATGTCAGAGGAGAGGCATATGTTTAATAAATGTAATTTTTAGATCAACTGTAGAACACATCTGGTTTATGCTTTGTCAAATTTTCCTAAAAGATTTAAGAATTGGTGTTTCTTCAAGCAAACATTTTTAAATATAGAGAGTATCATGCTATAGCAGTGGTATTGAGGTCTTGCATAGTTCAAGGTTACAGTTCATTGCCTACTTAAATAGCAATTCCATCACTGGGAAAACAGCAGCTCCCTCACATTTCCTACTTTGGGTTATCTTTCTTGGACTAAACCGCAAGTGGTAAGAACTAAGTATATTCTTCCTTGGCCCTCTCTACAATGAATTGGTTGTGGAGAAAAAAGAATGCAGTTCCAGGGTTTATGTACATTTCCAGGTTGATATCACATATCCAGGAGAAAAATATTTTCTAATTTTAAAAGCTGATGATGCTACATGCATTTTTTTTCCCCCCGTGTCAATCTTTTATTTGGTAGGATGCATGTTTATTGGCTGTACATTAATAAGACACAGTCTGAAATACAGAATCATCTGCTAGTATAGGGGTAGTTTCCACACACACAGGGAAAAGTCCCTTCTGTTGGATTTGCATGAGGATGACTCTGGCAGCATGCATTACATGTGGGAAGTCATCAGTTTAATAACATTAGAATGGCATCAGTGGTACCTACAGATCAGTTTTACTCCAGTATTTGGTACCTTTGATGCTCCCATCAACATCTACTTTTGTGTTTACCATCATCAGATATGAGGGGGAAAGACTACTGGAAAAAGAATAGGGCACGATTTTGTCCCTCAGTTGTCAGAGACATTAATTTCTTTGTTAATCACATGTACAGATTCTGTTTCCTTTGAGTAGAAATAGCAAAACTTGCACATAGACACACATCTGCTTCAGCCAAAAAAAATTTTCATGTGTAAGTTTGCTGCAGCTAAGACTCAGTTGTAGTCCACACAATAACCAGAGCAGCAGCTCCCTGGTTGTCAGTCATTGGTGCTGTCTTGTTATAACTTAAATTTAAGAGATCAGAAACTGGAACGTCATTCTCCACACTACATTGGGGCTAGTTCACGTGGGCTGGGAATGTTTTTGTTACGTAGTTCTGCACATCAAAGTGGTTGATAGAAGGCTCCTCGTTCCTGCTGGAGCCCATTTCTTTGCTAGTTCCTGCCAGACAAAAGAGTTAACAGCAGGGCTGGCTGCTCAGTCCAACCTTTGCTCTGAAGAACTTCCTAGCCAGCATTTCTCTAATAGTAACAACTTCCTTTCCCCATTTGCCATTGTGGCAATCAGTTTCTATGTCCAAGAAATGTAAATATGGCTAAAATGGGGTGTTGAACCATAGGGACCAATCCCACAGACTCTTGAGAACTTATTCCACCATGGGTTAGGAGCTGAGAAAGGGCTGTCTTCTGTATGAGCATGACTCATCCTCTGGGTGGGCAGCTCCATTACTCGGGGGAAATATTGTTTTTTGGGAAGGCTTGTAAATTCAGAGAATTATAGCCACGGTCCCCCACTAGCTTGATGTAATTTTGAGAAAACCTTGATGGATAGAAACTTCTAATTTGGCTGCATATTTGGGAGGAGCCAGAACAAAGGGAGAAACAGTGGTGTATGCTGCGGAGTAGGTGAACTACCATGCTTTGGGCTGATTTATGCCCTTTTTCACATAAATTCTCTCATCCTATACACCTATTTAGAGAAAATGTTAAAGCCTAAAATTCATGAATTTGTAAGACTCTCTTCCTTGTGAAGGTTTGGCGGGAGGGGTCACCTAAAGAGAAGAAACAGAACTAGGCAAATTTCCCATGCATGTAATCTACTCTATCACTGTTCTCTAGAATACCTGTTTTCATTATACCTTTTCTGTTGTGGGATGAGATGGGAACATGAAATATATCTGCCAAGTGAGATTCAATATAAATGAGGGATCTGCCAATGCAAATTATTAATATTTTGGGATATCACCCAATTGTGGGCAAAAAGAATATTCAGATTAGGTTTTGATAAATGAAGCTCTTCTTCAAAGTGAGCCCAAGTTAATACTTCTATGAGATTATTAACCACTCCATTTCCTGATTTGTTATTTAAATTTAATAAATTTTATATTGCATTTAATTTCTTTCTTCCAAAAAGGGAAGCAATTTGTTTTCAGATTGTAATGATGTAAAGTGAAGATTAGGAAAGAAAGGAAAATAAACTAAACCCTTTAATTCTCCCAAGAGCTATTATTTAACATCCCCTTAACTTTCTCTTCAACAACCTCACTTCTCTTTGGCCTTCAAATCTCTTTGTCTCCTCAGTACCAGCTGTTTACTAGGTGGAAACGAAGAGGATGATCTGACTGACCTGGGCCCTAGTACATGAAATAAGGATCCTCTGGCCATTTGAGAGCTCTTTGCTGTAATGTGCCTAGGAACTGTGCACCCGTTTCACCAGACATCCCACCAACATTTTCCACTATGAGGTGAAAAGAGCTCCACTAACATAGTCATGGCTGACTTTGTTAGAATTAAGGTGAAGGCAACTGAAAGATAATAAATACTTTCTCACTTTTCTGTGTTTAGCAATATCTCAGCTGTGTCCAGAACCCAATGTTATCTCATTTCCAGCCTCTTTCCTTAGCAGGGTGGAGGCATGAGTACTCTTCAGCTGAACTTGTGACATTTACTTTTTAGTATCTCAGTCTTTCCAGTGCAAGTTGGACATTAAGAGTCTCGTCCTGCTGCTGCTGCTCCTCTTGTCTGCCACAAGTGGCCACAACCACGCTCAACATTTGTTCAAATTCTAGTAGGGAAACAAGGAAGAACCAACAAAAGCTTTGAGAACTGCTCTACTTCAGAGTCCTGAGGACACTAATAGGCTTTAACAGCCCTGATCAGCCTCACCTGGGGCCTCACACACACACCTTGCCCATGGGCTTGGGATGCTATTTAAGCTCAAGCTTGGGGCTCTGCTTCTGGCCTGTGATAAGTTGGAAGTATGCTTGGTGCTGCCTTCTTGTGTCCTGGTTCACTGTTGGTTTTTTTCTCAGGTAGGCTGCAGGTGTAAGATGTAGCCTGTGTTATCTCCAGTTCTGCCTCTGCTCTGTCTCCTGAGTGGACCTCAGGCTGATGCTGCAGGTAGTGTGTCTCCAGACCTGCATCTGGCACTATCTCTTATCGCTGCTCTCAGCTGATCCCTGGGTGGCCCCTGGTCCTGATTCACCACCTTGCCTCCTCTGGCCTGTTGCTGTCAGCACCCTGGCCCCACTCAGGTACTGTGGGACTCTGCACTGTTAGTGGGGCTATCCTCAGCTTCCACCTCATCCTCTGCAGGGAGCAGCCCTGCTTGTGCTGCTCCCTGATGTACAAGCATCTTCCTTGCAGAAGGGAGAAGGCACCTTCTTACATCCTGAGTCCTACATGATTCCTTGTAGCCAAATCTGATGTTACCTCTCCTCCTGGATGTACAGGCAGGTGTAATGTACAGGCAGTGTGTAACATTACACACACCACATGTGTAATGTCCCCCTGTTCTCTGGGTGGCCCTGGACTTCTTGGGGCAGGATGGGCCAGTTCCCCTGGGCTTTGCTCTGGGTACCTGTCTGGGGTCTGATGCCTGCTTTGCAGCCTGCCCTCTCAATAAGCAATAGGAAGTCATCTGCCTGCAACGCTTCAGAGCATGGCAGAGTTGCCTCTAGAACAATAAAGTATAGAACTGAAGGTTCTTTCTTTTTTCCTTGACACTAGACACAGCATGAGAAACAAGTAGTGGTTTAAAAGTTTGCAAAATTAATTTACTTAGTGTAAATTCACTTAGAGCAATTCAAAGCTCATCTAAAAATATCCTAGTATTTATTTATTAATAATACTTCATTCATCACCTTTGACATTCAGTTTAAAAGAACTACTTATTAATGAAAGGACAGTGCATTCATTTACTGGAATAGATCAACATTTCATAATATTTTTATCTCTCCAAATATTTACATAAATGAAGGCTAACCCTTATTAATTCAATCACTATCATACTGTATAACATCAAAATGTCAAGAGGAAAAAAAATAATCAAAGAATAAAGTATGTATTCACTCTGAGGCCTCTAGGAGAACTTCTTATCAGCTAATACTGTAGTAATATAATTAACTTAAAGCTGTGATTCCTCTAGGAACTTTTAAACTTGTAACCCCTAGCAGGAGGGATTGCAGGGGGAAGAGCATGTAATATCAGTGCCTTAATTAAAATTTCAAATAATCAGAGAGAATCTAATGTGGAATAACTGTAATTTATTTATAGAAAAATACTTTTTAAATTTCAGTTGAAGTCTGCTAGAGGGAGGTAGACCAAGTTCCCTATACTTTTAGTATCTGATACTGTAGCTGATTCCATACATATTCAGCTCTCGTCTTGTGTCCAGACAGTTGTAAGATGATGTCTTGTTAATAACATATATGCTCGTGCTACAGCATACTGGCTAACTGTTAACTGCTTGCCATCAGGGTGGAATTCTTCTCTTCAGACAGATATTTCCTTGGTTATTTTACCCTTTAGTGACATTCCACTTTGTCTTTATCACTCGTATATACAGAATATTGTATTTCATCAGGCCACAACATAGGGTTGTTGATCAAATTTTGTCCTGTTCAGAAACTGAGTGATCAGAGAGCAACTTACAGTGAAGAGGCTCTGATTAATTAAAGACTTATTGAATAAGCTAAACTAATCTTAAAAGTGGAGTTATTCCTGCACTGGAAAAAGATGAACAGCTACTAGAGTTAACTCATCGGAACTTTGCACACCATTTCTTTCCTATTTTTTTAGCCTGAACAGAAGCAGCCTTATCTATTAAGATTACTTAATTATCTTCACATGATAAAATATATTGTAAGCTGATCATATTTTTGGCCATCCTTCAAGAAGTGAAAAGCTTCCTTTATTCATTAGAGTGGTGAATAGTAATATTTCTGAGAGTGCTTAAGAGCAAGGAATGGCCAGTCTGAGGAGACAGACAATGACCCAAAGTGGTGTAGGTGATGTGTATCCTCTGTGTAGCAATAATAAATAAGGAGTGCTGCAGAGATTAAAAAAAAGCTGCAAGTAGCTCTGCTGTTTAGTGACAACTGTGTATAATCAAGTCAGGGACATTTTCTGAGCTGTAACAAATGGTTTTTGCTGGGGCAGTTTTGGGGGCAGATAAGCCCTCAGGTGTCTGCAGTACCATTCATGCTGGGAGCTGTCAGCGCAGGGTGAACATGTTCTTAAGCACAAGCAGATCTCAGTCAAGACACATGACCCTTGACCTATCAAACACAGACCCAGGATTTCTCACTAGTTGTGACTGATTGTCATCTGTACAATGCTGCTGGAGCTCCAAGCAACTGTTTGTGAGTAGGCAGAAAGATGTACTGCTGTTGACAAGATTTCCTATGCAGAAAGGAGAAGGTACTGGTCATTTGTGTGTGTATTTTAAAAATATTTTTTTAGTGTGTGGTGATGCATTCATAGGGACGTGAAGAGAGGGAAATGTTGAAGATGAATGCCCAACTTACCTTCTCTTCTTTTCCTCCTATCTCCTTTTGTCTTAGATTTTCACATCCACACTTTTGATGACAAACTACTTTGTTGCTAGGATTTGTCTTGCCTTTCCGTGGCTGAGGCCATGGAACTACCTTGTCAGTGCAAGTGTGGGATGGCAATTATTTCAGTGGAGAAAAGGTAGAGTATCAGGAGGAGGAGCAAACAGGAGCTATGTCAAAACCTACAATTCTTTTATGGAATGTGGAGTTTATGAAATAGGTATTTTCTAGGCAGCCAGATTTCTAGCCCTGAATGTTATATATAACCCTATTGTTGTAGCTTAACATGTATTTGCACTGATATGGCACAGATGTATTTTAGGATAGATGCTATTTGTCAGTTACAGGAGTAATGTCAATATTGTCTAGACAAATTTCAGGATGTCAATTAATATTCTGAAATTTAAAAAAATACAGCATGCAATGTTATCTTAGAAAAGATATTCTATTAATAAGTAACTGGATTTGAATATTTCCCCTTCTTCTTCTCTCCCTTGATGCTGTGTAGGTAGTCTCTTGTAACACCATGGAAGATATATTTGATTTGCTCTAATTCCTTTCTGTTCAACTTTCATTTGCACATCAGCCACAATAAAATATGAACACCTGGCTTGAACTAGTAATGCCACATGTTGTTGCTACAGGCAACATCTTCTTTTTTATCATGTGCATCCTTTCTTTGCTCTTTCCTATAATGTCTTGAAAGTATTGATTAGTAGACAAAACACCAACTTTGCCATTTGTCTCTTTACTATTGTAAGGAAAGGAAAAATGTCCTAATCCAACAAATTTGTTAGTGAATAAGGGTATTAAATTCAATTTCCTTTGCAGTGAGCTGTCTGACAAAGAGCATCCACACAGAGGAAAATGCTTTTTGCGGAAGAAGCTTTTCTGAAGGTTTGTCTCTAGGGATATTCTGAATAACAATTGCTCTGTGCCACCAACTGTCTAGGACCAATGCTGCAGGAGGCTGAAAGCTGAAAAAGAGATTTAAGTCTTCAGAACTAGCCAAGAAATTTAAAGCTCCATAAGACATAATCTGTTGGTCTTCTTGGGTTAGACTCTGCTTCTTCACCTGGTAAGGGACAAATCCCATCACTGGTCTCAGGAGGACCAAAGAGAGAGGGGTTTTTTGGCCTGTGATTCCTAGGCACCACTGGAGTGAGCATTTACTGGAAAGTGTATGGGATATGGGTGTTTTTTGGAGTTGTGGAGAACACCTGCCTCCTGTGGGTAGGGTGGTTTTGGAAGAATTTTCTTATTTGGAAGTGCTTTGTCAATTCTGTTAAATGTGAATTTGTAAAAGAAATCTCATTGTTTACAGTAGTGATGGCTTTCAGAGAGACAGAAATGAGGACTGAGAGAACCTTAGTCTTAAAAGTACTTATCATATGGTCAGTGACTGCTGGAATGAATTGTAGGCCTAAATCCCTGAAAATAGTACCACCTTGGGAGTGCTAGTTTCCAGTAACAGCCTTGTGGCATCATTCTCCCATTGATCTTTTCAGAAACTTGTCATACTGTGTATGTTTGGCTGGCTACCAGGTGAATTTGCAAGAGACAGAACACATGAGAAAGACCTTTTATTAATTACATTTTAAAGAGAAGGATAGGGAGTTTAAGTTTCCTTGATATAAGCTTGAGAATTAATATACCTTTTATTTTTTTTTTTTTCTCTTGAAGTAGGGGAAAGCAAAGTAATTTTTCTCTTGCTCATTTCAGGGCCAAGAGCTGTCACCTTCTCCTAGAGAAGACTGTGTTTGCTCCCCAGTGCCTCTCTTCTTTGGAGTAGGAGGTACAGCTTGAGTCTCTGTGTATTCACTCTTGATCAGACAGTGCAAATATGTAGAGAAGGACTGAGACTATATACCATGTGGCAGACATGAACTCACTTACAACAAGTGAGGCTGCCAACTGTCCCCTCTGGATGAAATTAGCCTCAATACCACTGCCAGATCAACTCATCCCCACTGGATATGTTTAGCAAACCAGAAAATTATTATCCTTTCTGCGTAGGTGGGATGTGAAAACAGAACAGCCTGGATTTGTTCCACTTTACTTTAAATACCTCTACTGGGTAAGAGGGGATGTAGTGGTTCAAGGTCCCCTTTCTGTCAATAGCAAGAGATCAGCATTATCAGATACAATGCAGCCCATCCAGGATGTGATTCATTATCTACAGGTAACAATTTCTTCCCCTTGTGCATAAAAGGTGCATGGGGGGCTAAGAGTGTCACAAAAATGTACGTGTGCAAGGAAAGTGTTATAATCAGCAACAAGGTACTATCACCTCACTTTTTGAGCCAACTTCCCCCCTGCACCCAGCCAGAATATTAAGAAGTATCTCAAGTCGCTGTGCTGATAGACAAACTGGGATTCACAATGTTTTAATACAGCATGTGTTAAAACACAGGAGAGTTTCGCAAAGAAATAATTGTTAATGAATAATCCTTGTCCATTAGGGCACTGAGCCAATGAGCCCGAGCTTTGATTCATTGTGTTATCACTACAGGCTTCTGCTAAACCTAAAAAAAAACACCAAAAAAAAAAAAACAACCCACAAAAAAAAAAAAAGATGTTCCTGTGTGAGAATCATTAGGATACTGAACTGAGCACAGGACTAACTTACATCCTACCATCCACAGTCTTCCAGAAAGGAACAGTAAGTAATAATTCCTTTAACTGATGGCTCTTGCTGTTATGTAGTATAAAAGCAATTTTCTCACCCAAATTGTTTAGTGGATGTTAACGGATTTTTGACCAGAAAGAAAAGGATTTTTTAAAGCTAGTATTTTATTGAAGTATAATATAAGGAGAAGTAATTTCATCTACAGAACTGGTGTAGCAGCAGGAGTTTCTCTTGGGGAAAAATGTTGAGGTCATGGATAATAATGATAGTGTTGGAATTTGTCTCTAGAAAGCTGGCTTCTGTGTGTCACTTGAAAAAAAACACAACTTTGATACTGAGTCCATCCTGCAATAACACTAGTTAATTATGTGTATCAGCTTTAAAATTGTACTGGTCTGTTAATTTTTTTACCCTTTTAGGAACAGAAAATGTCTTAAATGTGATTAATGGGAGAGCAGTGAATAATCCAGAAAGGGAGTAGTTATGTTTTATGTAATTTCTTTGACAGCTTTGTGTACGGATTCCAGGTGCATCTTCTGAAGTCCAGAACTTCAGTGCTTACTTCGCATAGCTAGCACAAGCAAAAGGGAGTTTCACATTTCAAGTGATTACTGTTTGAATCCATTGCCAATTTTTAATAAAACGTCAGTTTATTCTGAATGTTCATGCTAGCTATTTATCTATAGTCGTGGTGGAACACATTTGGCTTTTGTTAGTTTTTTTGCTATTGCTTGTGTTACAGAGAACCTAGAGATACCAAACTAGATTGGGATCCCACTAGGCTAGATGGGAGTCTAAAAACAGATTAAGGAAGCTGGGTTTGCAGTTTTATCAGGTGAGATATGAAAAAGATGCTGGAGAAGGGAAGACACAGAGAAATAGTGTTCAGCAGATCATCCCAGGAACAGTTAGAAGTTGGTCCCACTCTTTGAAGCTACTTGCCTGCCAACAGAAATGTTGTTGAGGCTTCTGGTAGAGTTTCAGTTCTACTTGTCACTGATGTAAAAGATACTTATTTTCACTTCAGAATTAGGCTGTAAGAATATCTTATATTTTTTTTCCTGTGTCCTGTGTCTCTCTGCTGCTCTGGTTTTAAATGTCATATTAAAAAATCTAAACAGTAAATTTCAAACAAATGCAGTAACACCACACCTACCTCTGGCTCTCAAATTTGCTAATATTGCTCGTATTTTGTATCAGTTGCTGTGTATCTGCCCATGGTGCCATGCATGCCAAAATGATTGTGCAGCAAAAGGCTAGAAACAAGGAGCACAAATCTTCCTAATGCTTTCATGTCTCTTTGATACACTTTAAAACATACAAGCAAGCAAATAAAAAGCCTCTCAAATAAGTGAGGCACTGCATTAAATATTCTACAGAAAGGCTATGAGGCTAGATCAAAAGCCTGTGAACTAGATGGGAATCTTCCCCTTGATGTTAACAGTGCTTGGACTGGGCCATAGATTAATGATATTATTGAAATTTCTCTTTGAGCAATTGGCAGCCAGATGTTTAAAGTATAGGACAATATTACAGGACAGAAGGAGGGAAATGTATCTCACTAATATTGGTGAAAAATTTTGCCAGTGCTTTACTGAATATTTGAAACAATCATTCTTATTCTGAAGGTAAAATACAATCAGACTATCGTGGAGCTTTCCTGATGATCAAACCTATTTTCACTCTACCTGAAAGTATGGGACTACAATGCTTTTGTCTTTCAGTGAGCCCAGTTGATTTTAACTTTATTTCGTTAAGAGGCTTGGCTTTGCTTACACAGAAGCCAGGGGAAGCTTTACTATTGACCATAGTAGGGTCAGAGGGAGTCCACTGATAAGAGTCCACAATAAATCTGAAACCTACACCCACATGCAATTGTGTATACATATATATTTGTATACTCCTATTAATATATTTCCCATAAGAAAGCTGAATAAACATACATGCACACAGATACAGTGAAAGCACAAGCCACATAAATAATATAAATAAATTTTCTCAGTTAAACTTAGAATGCATAAACATGCATTGGCTGACTGTTCTGAAGTATACTAAAGGATACCTGTAATAAAATTTTATGTCATTCAGAGCTCTTAATACACAATTGATGAAAATAATCTCAAGCAATTTGGCATATATATTACTTTACACATACTGATCTCTGTTTTTCTTTGCTGTATATTTCTGGCCTATGAAAATATTCTCAAAAGATGGTGGAGTAAATAGGTTTATTAACAAGTGAACAAAAATAATTATTAATAAAAAAAAAACCCCAACCTTTGTAACGTATCCAATGCCTCTTAATTTCTCTTGAGGGACTCTTATTTTGGAGAGCAATATTGATTTCCTGTGAACTTATTGCCTTTATTTCAGCTTTTACATAACTGATACATTTTTTTTGTTTCATCTCAGGATAGAGTATCAGCCAATTTGGCTAAGGTACTCTAGATTCATCTTGATAGTAGTAGCTAAAAGACACTTCATATATAAGGAAGCAAGCATGAAGTAGAAATACCTGTGACTGCTTAGTCATACCAAAGATGCCTGTGAATATCAAGAAGCATGTCACTATTATGTGGTTTTGGTGGACAGAGAAGTCTGAATTAAGAGAATAATTACTGATCCCAGTTTATGTAGGTGAACTTGTTCTGGAAGCTGAAATGACATAGCTTTATCTTACCAGCCAAAAAAATGCCCCAGACTCTCTATATTTGGAAGGATTATTTTTGCCAAGAGGTTCTGTGTGTAGGTGCTGCACATGGCACCCTTTGTCACCCAGCCATGTTGTTAGCAATTTGAGTACCTCTGTATGAACGCAGGGTGTGACTGTCCTGGCCAGAGCAGTGCTTCTGCTCCATGGGAGTTGCAGCCAGCTGGGACCACAGTTATTTAACCTCAGCAACAGCCTAAATGATCAGGCTGAGAAGAGGCTAGTGATGTGGTGTGTGTTGTGGAACCAGTTCTTTGAAAGTGGAGTCCACCTTTGCATCTGTGATGCCTTGCAACATGGGCTTATGGTGACCTACACTATTTCCCAGAACTGAACAATGTGTGGAATAAGTGGAGCTTAAACGCTCTATATTGTGCACCTGGTGTAGGGCTGAAAGCTGAAAATTGGTAGCTACTGTTTTTAAATACTGGTGAAATGAATTGTACAAACCTAATACAGGATAGACAGCTCACAGAAGGCTGGATTCATGGGCAAATAAAAGTAAAATGTCAATCAATATTTAATGAAGAGTTTGGTGTTCAGGCAAATTTACAGTAGCAAAGCTACATGTAATGGAAAATATATTTCCATCCCTTTTAACGGTGATCATGTCTTGTGCCTTGCAGAAATCCCCATAACTTCTTGGGGTTAATTTCTTCCATGGATTAATTTCTTCCATGAAATCCAGTAAATGGTCTACATCAACTGAATATATTAAAGAAAATGAAGTATTAAAAAAGGTGAAAACTGTAAAATCTTCATGAACATTTGACTCAAACTGAACCCATCCAGATCAAAATTAATGTAGCAGGAGTGGTAGAGTTACAAAACCTGTAATGTCCTCGCATACTGGGAGGTTATAACTAGTATATTCTCAAGTTTCTCACTATAAACAAAGCAGTATTAATAGCACCAGGGTTTTTTGTGTGTATATAAGAATAATAGATTCTCAGAAGTCTATCTTGAGGTTAGAGTGACATAATTTAATGACATGTTAAAAAATGGAATAGCCTCAAAGAAACAAGAAAGAAGTTTATAAACGTTTCAAAGAGACTGTAAAAACACAGACACTATATTACCATTTAAAAATACAGCTTGCTTTTTCTCCTTTATTTGCATCACAAACTAGACAGATACAGGGTAAATACCTTACAAGCTAAGAAGCTATGCACTGAAAGTCTGTCCATATACTGACAGTCTAACAAAATACTTTAAAATGGATGTCATCTTGGGATTGTCTTTAAACTATTTTGATATAATTTCTAACATTCCCTAAGGGAGTTTCTAACTCCCTAAGGAGTTTTAGGCTCTGTACGAACATCTAGAAATTCACAATCCTGATGCTGCCACGTTAGCTGTTGCAGTGCTAGCTCCTCATATAGGATCTGAGGAGGAAACATGAGAAGTAGTAGTAGTAGTGGTGGAATGTAATCTTCAGGTCTGGCTACAGGGAGAGCTAGTCCTGCAAGGAACTGCAAGGTTTGCTTGTCTGTGGGCTGTAAGAAAGTTATTGATGGTCTTGGACATGAGGAGAGGGTGGAGATAGTCTCTCTCCTCTGGTCTTCACCAAGAAAATACAGAGAAACATTCAGGAGCCCTCTGAAGATGTCTCATTTTGACATTTCTCTTACTGACTATTCTAAGGGTCCTGACTTTGTTGCTGCCTCCTCCCATCACAGAACCCTTGTAATGGGCTGCAACAGGAACCCCCTCCCAAGGGTATGTGATGGGCAGTCATGAGAAAAGTAGCTGTTGGGAATTGTAAGACCTTTGCAGCCATGTGGGCAGCTCCACCTTTTGAGTCCAGCAGATACCTTCCCCAGAAAATGTGGCAGTGAGGCAGTAAAATGGGTTTGAAGTAGATGTGGGCCTACTGGAGTGGCTGGGCTGGTTGACAACCCCCATCCCAAGATACGTGGAGTTTTTTTGCTGTTGCAAAACTGTGTTTCTGTGATAGATTTGAGACTGTGTTTACATGTTATTTGCAACAAGAACTCTATCTGGTTTGTGATATAAGTAGCTTTTGACATTTCTGAGTAAACTGTTTAAATTATCTGTGGGCAGATATTTAAAATGCATCTGTCTAATTAGAGAGCCTTTGTTTATATTAAGAAAGAACTTTATGAATCCTTACTGACCAATCTGAATATAATTACACAGTGTACTTGCCACTCTCACAAGCTACTTCTCAATCTGCTCAGCGCTGGGGCCTCCTGCTGCATTCACGTTTTTGTCAGATGACTTCACTTCTGCTCGAGACACATACTGAGCCCTCACTGGGAAGCAGACTAGGCTGTAACTCTCAAATGCTTTCAGTGAGTGGAAATGCAGTCCCAGGGACAGTCCCACAGGGATAAAACTGAATAAAGAATTAAGACTATAAGACAAACCAAAACAAATTTGACAACTTTATGCATAAACCCTTGAGACATCTCCTTGTTGGAGCTGTATATTGTCCTGTTGCTGACGGTCCTGCTTCGAATGCGATCTTGAGTTGCCCTATGCCACACACGAGTCAGACTTGGGCAAGGAAGCCTTTTGCATGCCTTCCTCCTGGATGCGGTGCTGCTCTAGCTATAGCCTCTGCTCAAGCAGGAGGCAATGGCACGTCTCCTGCCTCTTACTTAATAGCCTAGTGGTTGGAGTGGGAAGGAGAAGACCTGGGTACTGACAGTGCCACTGTCAACTTCAGGAGATGGAAGCTGCTCCATCTCAACCACTAGGAAAATGTGCTAATAAGTGAGCATCTCCAGACCTCTCCAAGTGAGAGTTACACAGCTGCTTGAGATCATAAAGGGTGCGGGTGGGTAAGCCCAGTTATCAGACCAAAGCATTGCTTTCTAGTTTTGCCACCATTTATTTTGTTCAGAAAGTAATTGCTGAAGGCAAAATAAAGAGCCAGTTGCTGGAAATGATTCTCAAGTTTCCTGGCTTGGTTCTTGTGACCTAACCATAAACTTACACTTTTACAGTAAGAGAAAATAATGACATGATGAAAGGTTGATGAAAAAATAGTGCAAAAAACCCTGGTATTCCCTGGAAGAGGGGCTGTGCAGCATTTTCTCAGCAGGTCAGGCCGGTGTGTCAGTCTGTGAATATTTGAATAAGGTTGAACATAAACTGCCATTAGTTTTAAATGAACAGTAGAAGGATGGCAAACAAAAGATACTACAACAAGGAAAAAACAAACAAACTAGATGCAGCATTTTATTTAAAGGCTGAATTAGTTATTGTAACTTCAAGCCAATGTTTGTTACAGTAAATATTAAAACCACCTCCTGACTCCTGCCTTACAATAGGTAGACAAATTAGTTATCTTGTTTTAAACATTCTTTTTCATCTTTCAGGGTCTCCTTTCAACCTATTTCTTAATTAACATATTTCTCCTGAACTGAAGAATAAATGGGATCTGAAATGAATTTAATAGGACATCACCAGCTAGCCACTGCCGATGGATTTTCACTGGCTGAAGGTCCCCATTTGTTTGGTAAGTCACCAAATTAGGTTAAAATAGCAAGCTATCCTTTAGTGAGAAACCTAGAAGAAAATGCACTGAAACCTCAAGTCAAGGATATGTGGATGATATGTGCCAACCTTCTTGAATCTTCAGTACCTATGGATGGAATAGAAAATAATGTATCTGTGGTGTTAATGTAATCTCGCACACTATTGCTCTCATCACTGCTCATAGCAGAGTGTGTAGGTTTTTATAACACTATTCTAATACCTGAAACCATTCAGCAAAGACAGACCTTTGTATCTAGGCTGGATTTTATCTTCATATGAGTCATTTAAATCAAGCTGAGCAGATATATTTTCAGTTGATTTGTAATAAAATTATGTTACAATGTATTTGCATTGCCATATTATGCTAATTTATGAAAGTAATCTATCCTAAATTAAAACTATTTTATTATTGAGACCATTAAAAACTTATGTTATTAACTTTAATGCACAAGAAAATTTATAATGCAGGCCAGAAAATGATCCTTGCTCCAGTTCCACTGAATTTTTCAAGGCTAAGCGTGAGTTTGTTAATGAATGAATTCTTGGTCAATATTTTTTAAGCATGGGGAAGCTGTCTTCAGTTAGATGTACTGCTAAGAAAAAAACCCCAAACAATAATACATTTTTTTAGCTTTTCTTTTGGCAGCAGAGGGGGACCTTTGTCAAGTAACATGATACATTCAGGGCCTCAAACACAATACAGACCCCCACAGAAAGCTACAACACTTCAGAAGTTTCCAGTCCAAATAAGACCAGTATTCTGTCTTTTTGAGTGCTGGAAAAAAAATGAAAACATTTCAGTTTCATCTATCTGAAACCAGAATAGTGGCTCAGGCATGGAGGGACTCTGAGAAGTTGAGACACTCCTGCTGCAGGGTTCTGGGAAGTTGGAAGTATCTCTCCATATCAGACCACTTCCAGTGCCCTGGCTCCATACAGCTGAACTAAAGCACTATCACTAATGATAAGCAAAATCTATCACATTACTCTGTGTTACTTTTTTTTCCCTAAATGTGTTGGGTTTTGGTGGGATTAATGTTTTTGCAGATACTAAAGTATATGCAAATATACTTCCTTGCTGTCTGTTAATTCCAATGTTGGGCCAAGATATACAAAGAGGAGAATGACATTCAAGTCTAGGGTGCCAAATTTTATACCCAGTCATCCCTTAAGAAGTCCTGCATAACTGAACTACTTCAGATTTTCAAGTAGATTTCCCCCGATGTAGTTTTTCACTAATTATTTCATTATTTTTGAAGAGTAATGATCAGGTGGCTTCAAAATACAGGGAAGCATGTTAATGCAAAATACTTTCCCTCCACACTGAAATCTTACTCAGAAACTGAGGTCTTCAGAAGAGGGATCATGTTTGCCATTACAGGTATGCAGAGCTTAGCACAGTGGAGATTTAAATCGAACTGACATTTCTGTGACAGAAAGAAATAATGTATTAAAGGGTTGAATCAAGGGCCCCTTTAGGAAGGAGACTTAGCACTCCTGCTGTGTTTCACTTAAGCTGACTTCCATTTTGTATGGCCACTTGGTCCTGTTTTGCAGGATGTCACCCAAGTCTCAGAACTGAATTCTTTACAAATTCAGTGTCTTTTGCATTTATAGCTGGGAAAAACCATCAGCAATAATACGCAACTGAGTCCACGAGAGAGAAAGTTACTCATTGTTAAAATATGACTCCATTTCTTCAAGATGCTTGTAGGAAACAGTTTTGCTTCTCCATTTTATGTTTGTAAACTACTTGCATTTTTTTGACATTGTTTTGGCAAGTAGAGACTTATAAACTCGAGGAAATAGGAAGAAAGCTTTTCTTTTAAATGACCCTTAGAATATACAGCTCTGATGTAAAACAAGCAAGAAATTGCTGGCTTACAAACATCAACTTTTATACAAAACAGTCTCCTTTTTCAAAGATGCATACTCACATTCTGTAAAAAACCTTGGAAATACATTATCTTTTCATTATGCTTCACTCAGTCTATGTGAAGAGTGTTCTTAGACCTTCAAAACAAATTTAAGTGCATCTCCAAACATTAGCATCAGGTTCAGGTCTCTCAAAATAAATTTTGTCAATTGTGAGTTGCTTATGCTATGAGCCTCATCACCATGGTAATTTCAGGGCACTTCTGTGTACTCACCCTCAAGATTTCTAGTTGCAGCAGGTTTCAGAAGAGCTTAAAGGAAAAAAAAAAAAAAAAAAATGTTTTCACTATTCAGTAATTGGAAATTGTATGCTGCTATTCTAACAGTATATTTCTAAGGTAAAGTATCTCTTTATGTCTTTGGAGTTAGTGTGTTTTAACTGTAGTTTTTCACTTCTGTAGACTGAATCCCTGGAAAAAGGGGCTCAAAATGCAAATGAGGAAGGATCTTTAACCTAGCAGAAGTGAGACTCCTTCTCTTCCACCCTATATTCCTGGAAAACTGTTTCTATTTTTCTACCTCACTACTCAGGTGATTTAGAAACATCCTACATCTCTCTACAGAAAACATTTTTTTTTAAAGAAGTGGCCAAAACCAGATATGTAAAATGGTATATCCTCTATAGCATTTGCATGCAAGATCAACTTTTTCTTCATTGCAGCTCTGGTTTTCCCAGTGAGGGAAAAGGACTCTTGATGACAAGAAATCTCAGAGGCGCATGAGTGTCCATGGGACCTGTCCTATTAAGATGTTTCTCTACCTCAGTCAAACCTCATTTTTATTTCATAAGCCCCATTGAGTTGAACAGAGCCAGCTATGTGAAGACTGGTCCAATTTCATACCCTGAACTAAGAAAAAGAGACACACCTACCAATTTGCATTTTTTAATCCCTCTAAGACTGAAATCCTGGTCTCCTTTCAAACCTTTGGGAGCTTTGTAGTTCACTTTAGAACCATGAATTTATTCTGTGAACACTTCTACCATGATAGACATAGACTAATCTGAGCTCCTCCACTTTGCTCCAAATTGACTGGACACAAGCTGTGACCCAGAAGACACTGAGGTGCATTGGCAGAGGACTGTGGTGAAGACGACAAGGCTTGCTCTAAGGCTTGGCAATTCAGCTGGGACAGTAATACCATTGCATCTTTTAATTGCCTTTGAACTTTTTTCACATTAGGGGTAATACATGTGTTAGATACCTATATCTCCATTAGCTTATTTCTTCCGGTGGTTATCACTTCCCTTTTTCACAAGGGACTGAATAGCCCCTTCCTGATTTCTCTGAAAGCACTTTATATAGGAGTTACTAATATGCAAGATATTAAGTGTGAAACTTCAGCTATCATCAGAGGTGGAATCATTTCTAAAACCCTGAAAACTCAGTACTATTATGTGTTTCATTTTAGTAAGGACCTATTTTAAATATTCTTTTGATGGCCTGACAAAGTTTTCTTGTAATGTGACACCAAGATATAACAAGACAAGAAATGCCACCCTCGTTGTACATGTTGTTAGCTGAGAAAGAAGCTTTTTGGGTGAAGGAGCACTCTTAAAAGTAGTATCAAAATGGACAAGGAAGAATAAACAAAACTGACATGTAACAAAGGTGAAAAGAAAGCAATGCAACTAAACTTGTCTTAAATATTTGACAATGTAAGAACAACAGAACACCATTGAAAATTGTTGTAGGCATAGAACAGTGCCTAAGATGAGCTTAAAATGCTGACTTCTTTTAGATAAATTTCTATCTTTTCTGGATTTTTTTTTTTTTTTTAAGAAAGTAGGATCAAGTGTCTAAACTGATTAATCAGCTTCAAGATCATAAGGTACGTTAAATAACTACTTGTCTTTAGCACCACCTGGCAGATGATGCAACATCTGGCTTCATCCCTGCAGAGAAGATAATTAGGCCTGTAACAGACCCCCAAAACAAAAGGAAACAAACCAACACAAATTAAAAGAGAAAATTGTTTATGTATAATAATTATGTAGAGAGACAAACCAGAGTGGCAATCTGAGAAAAAAATTAACGAGAAGGAATGCAGATGAACAGGGCTCTGAGAGTGAAGGCTGCACCCCTAAGCAAGGTAAAACCAAAATGCATTTGTGCAATGCTTTCTTTTGTGTGTATGCAAGTCATTTGTGGATCTTAGCCTGGAAAGGAGACTGTTTTGTGAAATAAGGGGAATCTTGCAGTGTGGGTCTTGATTCTCTGCCTGTTTACTTCCAGGTATGATCCTTGGATATACTTCTTGTCACAAATCTGATGTTAGGTCTTCGTGGGTTCATCCACAGTGCTATATAAAATAGGCTAAAGACTGATAGAGGCACAACACACTTGACTGTCCCTCTTGACACTGCTCAACTCTTATCTTGCCCTGGGGTTCTGTTTCAGATTGCTTTAGCAGATGTCTTGAAGACATGGGTTTACTCCAGGGACTGTTCCCAAAAAGGCAGCATGGACAAGACTGCAGTAGATTTGAGTTCTTTTATCCTACACTGTACTCTAACACAGTCTCAGTGGGGTTTGTACCTCATACTTTAACTGCCATCAAACCAAGGCATCCAGCACAGCCCTCACAAAGTTACAGATGTTTTCAACTGAAGTGACATATATTAAACAATAATATCTGAGACCCATAGGGAGGCCACTTGGGCCCAGAAGAGCATGATGGGCAGATGGACCCTGCCCACTCTAGAGAGAATTAGTTACATCCAAGCTACACAGATGAGAGCTGATCCTGATGTTTGACCTTAGCATGAGGACTCCTCTCTGGCACTCTTCTCTCTTGTCATACAGATGTGTGCAATATGGCCTGAGCATTTTGGCCTTTTTTTGAGAATACAATATTTCTGTGCTTAAAAAAAAAATAATTAAAAAAATGTATTAATATAATCAGCTAAAATATGCTTCTTGTAGTATTGAAGTGATTAATTTATTGCACAGAATCACCTGACATTCCTAAATATTTATTGATAAAAAATATTGTTGTAAATAAACCATAACAGGTACAAAATTACAATGGCTGGGCTACTTGGAGGCATCCCCTTGAATGGTAACCAAATTTTATCCAGGTAAATCCACACTGGGAATGGACATTGCTATTGTTTCAGACATTTACAAACAAGTTTCTCTGTAATGCAGTTAATCAGTAAACTATATAACCTCTGGCCTGTGTCACTCCTTTGCTAATCTTAAAGAAAGTTCTTACAGTAAAGAAGTCAACAGGATATGAACAAAGCAGAATTAAGAAATTTTATTTATACATCGTATTTCGGGGGGGGTGGGGTGGGGGGAAGAAAGAGAGGGAAAAGAGGACTGGGTACCTTAGGGAGAGTATTTTTGTTCAAGAAACGGCCAGACCGAAGACAGCCTAAGGTAGGATATTGTTGTGTTCTCACTTGGATGTGTTTGCCATCTATTCTTCCATTCTTCCTTGAAACTGTAGCATGCTAGAAGGTTGTTTACACTGAATGATCTTTAGTATCTGCAAATAATTTGTTTAGAATTAAATCAAGACTTCATTAATGGTTATGCTATGGTTTCCAAATTACTTAATCCTGAATCTTGTTCTTCTTTTAAATTCCTTCATGAATATCCTGCAGAGAGACAGAGATTCATATTTTAAACCTGCTTAGAACTTTTTTCTCTTCAGTTGGCTTTTTATTAGTGGAACAATAGTTTTTACATTAAAATGTGATCTCATTGTCACTTCTGTAATATTCTGCATAAAAATACCTTAAATCTGCATGTAACCTGAGTATATTTATACAAACTAAAAACACTTTCTTTAGTTCCTACAATGAAAACTCACTTTCATTTCTACAAGTGGTTAAGCCTAAATCAAATATATTTTTAAGTCTTATGTAAAATATTCTGTGTAAAGTTTAAAGGAACAAAAGCAAAACTCTCCAATGAGTTTGTTGCAAGTGGTATTGTGGAAAAATATTTGTAAAATGATGACCACATCCACGTGAAGGTTTCACTTTGATGTTAGTAAGCTTTCCAGTTTCTGCAAAATGTTTTTCACTGATTTGCAAAACATAATCTAAAAGATTTACAGCTATAAGTAACATCACATTTGTGTGTGCTTACATAGTCTTACTTTAAAAATGTAAAAGGTATGCTTCCAAAAGGCAAAACAGATAAATGTTTCAAAAGAGTGAAGATCACACAAACATAAAATATCACTATTCCAGTGAGCTCATTTCTGATTTCACTTTCACAGCTCATACTGCTGCAACTCCAGCAATTTCAGTGGGATGGCTCATGCTTTACAGTGGCATGAGATCAGCCCATTTCAGACTTCTACTAATATATATCTGGATAAAAGCATATGTGCATTCTGGTTGGCAAGATAAGATTAGTTTTCTTTTGCGATAAGAAACTATTTGGTCTAGACTTGCAAGTACTTTGCAAAGCTTAATTACAAAAATCAGTGTGGTTTTCAAATGTCACCCAGGACAGAGCAGTGTACTGTATGCCTCCAAAAGGAGAACCTCTTCAGATTTTGTTGGAAGCCTTGTGTATGCAGAAGGTTGGGGAATGCAGCTCAGATCATGCTTTTTGGATTCAGCCATAGAAATACTTTGTCCCAATAATTTCAAGGCATCTAGTTTCTCTTTCAACCTCATCATTTGCTTAATTTTTTTAAGATAATATATCAGAGTAAAAGGACATTTCAGCTAAAAAAAAAAATGAAACATTTTCATTTTGAAATCATCTTTATGGAACACCTCCATGGTTTTAAACAATTATTTTTAGGAATATTTTAGATGACTAATGCTTTGGAGCAGACATTTTCTTGCAATGTTTAATCCTAGACTCATTGAAAATTTTGTGGAGGAAAAGAAAAAAAAAATTGACAAGTGTTTTTGATCCGCTCTGGTTAGAGAATGGTGGCTCAATGAAATACAGATATCCACAAAGCCCTTCAAACAGGTCTATTTAAAAACAAAAAACACCACCAACCAAAAAAAAACCCCCACAAAAAACCCCCAACAAACCCCTTTTAAGCTAAAGTGGGAAAATCTACATAGGTACAACTTAATTATCTTTTAAAATCAGTCTAGTCTCCATAATTAGTATCTGAGCACATCCCAGAATTTTGACTGTAAACCTGCTTTACATGAAACAAGACCATGTTCTCTCAACCCAGCCTATTCTTCCTTTTCCTTTCCATTTCTCTGAGCATGGACTCAGTTCAGCTGAATTGTTTAACTATGTGTCTAACACAGAAGGAAAAAGAAGGAGATACAGGTTTGTTGGTTTGGGGTTTTTTTTCCCCATATTTAACTTCGTACATTAAGGCTCAGATTTTTTTTGTTTTCTCCAGAAGCAGAGTAGATTTAATTATTGTGAAGATTTTTCTAAACATGTCTGTAACCAAAATGGATCTACAGTGTTTAAATAAATGCACAATATTGTCTCAGGATGTACTGCAGATCTTTGGCAGTCCTGAGTTTTTCAGCAACA
>NW_010288419.1:10161-26740 GCF_000700745.2 Antrostomus carolinensis | reverse complement strand
AGAGTGTTGCCTTCTCTTCCTGCTCTTTCAGAAGTCCAAGCAGTTCAGGGTGCTGGTAGAGAGCTTTAGTGGAATTTCCTGTGGATGGCATAAAGTTAAAAATCAATGGTTTCTTCCTTTTCATTTTGGGACTGTCCCACTTTACTTTAGCAAACTCAATCAACTAAGTAATTACTAACTAACAAATGACAACTTAGGTCTCCATGGTGAACAGATTCCTTTCCAAAGAGAAACTGAATGATCTGTATAACGATTCTGTACCTCACGATGAACACCATGTTTTGTACCTGAACTATCTTGACCAGTCTTAATGAGCAGCAGTCTCAACAAATGGTAAATATAATTACAGAAAGACCACCCACTTATTAAACCTATATCAAACAATAAAGGCCAGCATCAAATCATAGCTCTCCTCACTTTTTACGTGTTTTGTCACTGCTGCAGCTGGCAAGGTATCAGTGGCAGTTTGTCTTTGATGCCTGAAGCTGTAACTTTATCTCCAGGTTCTTTCATAGAGTCTCCAGATGCCCATATTTTGCCCCAGGTCTCTGTATGTCTGTTCTGTTTATTTAAAGGGCACAAACTTGTATTTGGGGAGTGCTTTCTACTACTCTGCTTCTGCTAATATAGTACTTGGGGCCCTGGCTCTTCTGGAGCAACTAAATGGAACTGTAATTAAACTAATTTTTAATAATAAATGGCACCATTATTCCCATTTGGTTTTGTGTCACATTTTTCCAGATGTACATCTTGCTGTTTATTCTTGTACTGGGACCTTAAAATTTGCTTTTGGCAAATATGTGCTGTGGAAAATACAGCAATCACACAAACCCAAAACACTTGTATGGCTTTTGCAGCATGGTAAAGTAGGAGGAGCAGAAGGCTGCAGAACAAGACTGTGAGACCTTGAAAGTGAAAAGTAGGTGAAACGAAAAGGTTAGTTTCTGGTAGTAATTGAAGTGAGACAAAGGAGAGGGAAGAAATCCCTGCTATAGATTTTAATTATTGTTGTCGTTACAGATGTTCCCTCTTCTTAACTGTTAGAATTTCTTCATTGTTTCTAATTCCTCAGAAAGGAAGGAGACTTGCCAAGGAACTAATTTTATGTCAGCAAAAAAAGTTTTTGGAGTGCTTCTGAAGCACTGTTAGGTAATGGTCACCAATGAACATTAATCTATGATTTCCTTGTGAATACAGCGATTGACTCCAATAAAAAGGTGACCCAGCATCTTCCTGGAATTATGCACTATTTTTCTAAGATTCTCTTCTTGAAACTAATGAAGAAATTGTGTCAGTGTTTTCATGAAACAGCAAGATGTGGCTTTCTCCAAGAGAAGATATGAAGTAGTTTGCAAATAACTTTTAAATTACACTTTTCAGCTTTCTGATATGTGCTTGACACTGCTAGGTTTGTTGTTGGCTCAGAGGTGAATAGTGCTGGCTCACAGAGTGCTTCGTATGAGAACTGCACAACTGCACTGAACGGCACAGGCTTGTAGGGGCTGGGGACCAGGCTGCAGAGGCTGGCTGGGTGGTCACTGGACCCTTGATGGCAAGAAGGTCACATTTCACCACTTATATTAGAACTATCTTCCCTGTTCCTTCATGGTAACCTGGCTTTCTCCTTTCAGGCTCTTCTTGAAGGTTTATTTCATGTTCATAGTCTTTTAATTAAGCCTCACTCCTGCCATCTTTCCCCAGTGCAGTTTTTCCTTGTCATGACATATTCATTCAGAATTAAATAGAAATTAACATGATGTTCGAGTCTTGATCTAACTTGCACTAATGCCATAGGTTTGGGGGGTTGGGGTTTATTTCTTTTATTCTGGTGTGAGACCTAATTTGGGTTATTAGCTTCCCTGTGAGGTAGATTGCTTTCTTTTTCATAAACTGAACATTTATACAATTAGCTGCACAGTATCTTTCAATATTTTTTTTTATGTAAGTGCCAGTGCTGGACATTTCCACCAATAATAAAGGAGTGGCAGAGAATGGCTAAGTTACTTTAAAAATATCTTGCAATATATTTGCATAGGGCCAGGACCACAGCAAATCTGAGCTCAGATAATGCAATCTTTATCATTATGCCTTATTTTTGAGATGTCTGGAAGTGGGAACTTCTGTGGTAACTGCAGTTTTATGGTAGTAATAGAAATTGATTTTGCATTATTATTTTCCAGGTGTCCTTTCAGAACCAATGAGTTCTCCAGTGCAAGAGGCAGATGTGTCACCTTACACACAGTACAATAGCGTGCCATTTCCCCAAGTTCAGCCTCAGATTTCATCACCGCCTTATTACTCCAACTTAGGCTTCCACCCTCCGCAGCATGAGGAATGGTATTCCCCCGGGATGTATGAGCTCAGGAGAATACCCTCAGAGACCTTTTTCACAAGGGAGACAGAGATAATGGATATCCCTGCAGTCAAAAAGCCTAGACTGGGTCACTCCACAGGAAGAGTCAAAGGAGAAGAGCTCTGTGTGGTCTGCGGTGACAAAGCCTCTGGGTACCACTACAATGCTCTGACTTGTGAAGGATGCAAAGGTAGGCTTTCTTCTAGGGAGGGAGCTTCTTCAGGTAACAGATGGTATTCGTCAGATTAATATCTTCCTTCTTAGGAGAACAGTGTTTACAAGTTGGTAAGAGGATATATGGGACATAGAAAATCACTACCATTATTGGAAACATGATTGCCAGATATTTTAGCGGAGAGGGACAAAAGGTTATGCTGATGGAATATCTATTATACCTAAAGATGGCTACCTTGTGAAAGGACTGAAGTACGTTATAGAAAGAAAAATAATGCCCCAGTTTTCATTCCATTCTGCAAATAAATATTTCTTTATCATTTCTTTTCTACCAATAAATGCTAAAGTATGGACATTACTGAAGCCCTAAAATATCTTAATGTGGAGCTCACTGTCACTGAGAGTGGACTTCGAACTAATTTGGGGGTTTTGCTTTATCTATTACAAATTCATTTCTGAGGGCACCACAAACCACACTGGTCAACCACTCTGAATACAGTCAAGGGTCATATAGTTTATCTCAATTATTCCAATCAAAAAGAGATTAATTTCTTCCTGCTGTCTGTGTGAATAGTCTCAAAATAAAAAAAAAAAATTAACTCATCTGAATGCTGTCATAAACCAGATTAAACCCAATTTTAATATGAAGATTCCAAGTAATGATACATTTACTCTGTTAATAAGCTATTCCTATTGTTTATTAACTTCATTATTAAATGTCTTAGCATTTAGAGAGATTTAAACCACCAGGGAAATACACAGACTAAAACCCATGGTGAAAGGAAGTATGTGTTCATCTCTACTGATTCAGTTTGAATTACTCTATGTAACCATAATTTTAGTGCTTTATTGGGATAATTTATTTTATGTTTTCATTCTGCTTCATGACTGCAACATCAATTACAAAGAATAGTTCCCCTGATCAAACATAGTAAAAGTTGAATTATTTAAAGATAATGCATTCTATTTCTACAATAAACTTCAGAGGTGACTAAAGTACTAGCTGATTCAGTAAAAAGATGTGTTGAGCATAGTTACTCTGTTTGGTAAGGTGAAGGGGATACTATGTTTTCTAGACTTCTAATTGTTGTGTATCTGTGGAACTTTTCACATGGGTATACATTACCCTCAAATCATGGTGACCAAAACTGGGCTCGGTACTTCAGTGGTGCTCTTATCAGTGCAGTAGAAGAATTGCCTCATGTGTCTCCCATCCCAGTATGAGATTAGCCCTTCTTTTGGCAACAAGACTGTTTATTCATGCTCAGTGTGTGTCCAAAATAATATGCTGATGTCTTTCTGCAGGACTAGTGCTCACCTTGCAGAACCCCCTGCTCCATTGATGCCATGAGCATTCTTATTCAAAGGGGGAGGCTTTGTACATATTTCTATGGGATTCAATCCTCTATGATCCATGTGTTAATTTTTTTTAAAATTTCTTCCTTGGGTAATATATTCAGCAACACCCTCCATTCTTTTTGTTTTTCTTTCTCGGGCAGAAGAAACAATATTAAGATCTTATTTATTTTCCCTCATGAGAATACTAACCTAAAGATAGGGGAAGGAGTATACACTTCTATATCTTTCTTTACATTACCATCCATTGACAAATAAATATGAACTATTTCATTAATATTTTATATATTATGCAAAAGCAGATCAAACAGAACATTTGCTCTCATACAACATTTGTCTGCAGTACTGTAAAAAAAAAAAAAAAAAAAAAAAGACTTCCTTGAGGTTTCTCTCACTTCTGACATACCACTGTAGAAAATGCTGCCTTGATTAACAATAATAGCATCACAGTTGTGGTTCATAAAGAATGAGGCAGTTCAGGCATTGTTGCAGTATAGGGAGCAATACACCATGCTTTAAAGTCTGCTGCTGTAGAGGACATTTCTGAGACAACCTTTGCGTACAGACATCAAAGATATTTTGGTATATCCTCAGCCTGTATAGTGATACTGGGTTTTAAGGGCCATTTTCAGATGTTACAGAACAAGTGTGACATAGTATCACGCTTGTTCAACAAAGCCACAGAGTAAGTTCTACTGAGAGAAAAGCTGATTGTGAATTCCCTCTGTGCAGGCTGGTAGAATGAGTTTTCGCAGTCTTCAAACCACTCCTGATAATGCTTGATGTCTCTCACGCAAGACTCGGAATACTTCTTGCAAAGAAGGGTCCCGCTTTAATCTTCTCGTCACAAGAGCACCCAGCACGTGGGCATGGGGGAAAGAACGCCAGAGCACACCTTGATAGTCTGACAGAGTGGAGCAGGTGTTTTGTTAGCAATTGTGAACTTTAAAAACTTTTAAACTGAAAAACCCAAAGCAGTTGGCCATCAGGATGGCAGAGATATTTACAAAGCTTTCACCTATGCTTTTAACAGCTGTCCTCCTTCAACTTTTGTAATTTATGTAAGAAAAAACAGTATCAGTAACCTTGGAGTAGCTCTAGCCATAATTAATCTTATTCATGACTGGCTAAGAGAACAAAGCAAATACAATGTTTCCAGCCATTTTTGTAATTTGGCAGGATCAGATAAAAGACTGTGATAGAAAAACCTTCAGCTTTTGGTTACCCCTTCATTAGTTTAACAGATGTCATTTCTGATTTACCTCTAAATTTTTGTAAAACTCTTCCTGGTATAGAAGGTCACACATAAAATATTCTAGGCAGTTTAAGTTCACTTGAATTATTAGTGAATAATATATATATAAATTCCATTCATACCAAAAAGCTAATTTCAAAATTAATTATGAAAAAGTCTGTTCAGGAAGACAATGATTCAAGAGTCACCTCATGATAAAACTGAAAAAAGAGTAGGGTTAAAACTACTTTTTGCAAAAAAAAAAAAAAAAAAAAATTCACTTTTCATTTCACATCATTTAATTTCTTCAAAACTTTGTTTTCAAGAGAAAATATTTGACTGCTTGAATTTTGTTGATTCCTAGCTTTCGCATCCATATTTTTTCATTTTTCTTTCACATTCTTACATACTTTAAAAAATAAATTATTAAAGCTCTTTTTCTTCACTCCTCCATGAAAAAGCAAGTGTATACCTTGTGGTTAGAGTGATAAAGTCATCAATTGGACTTAGATGTCACAAACATTTGTGATTTAAGCTTTTCAGCATTTACTACTAATTAATGTGTCATAAATTACAGGATTTAAATTTAACAAATAAAATTCATAAATGATGTAAAGCAGATGCAGTTGCCTTTAACTGACACTGAGAACCTGCAGCTTAAATCCAGGCATTTTTCTCCCTTCCCTGGCTAGTAAATGGCAATGTATTAAACATCACATGGATGATGAATAAAAATAATGCCTGGGGCTGCTGGAGGTTCTAAGCAATCTGCATTTCAAAAGAGACTGATGCCAGTCAACTATATTTATCTGAAAAGCAGCCAATAAAACAGACAGCATGGAAGAGATTTCAAGCAGGAATTACAGCACATTCAGAGAAATGCCAGATTTTTTGGGACCAGGCTGTGGAATTGGTTTACTGGTAGCTACACACTGGTGCTGGGAAGAGATTATGCAACTATAAAAACACGGGCCAAGTGTGGGAAATTGTTATCTGACAGTGGCAAAATCATGTCATCTATTACCTCACCTAGATTCATCGGGACAGTATCGCAGCTGAAAGCATTCTGAAAACACACAGACAAATCCTGAAATGGACAAAAATTCAAATTCACATCTGAATTTGCCCTATGATTTTGAGTATGGGAGACTGGGTCTTATCTGGTGCCTCTCTTAGTGCATCAAAATGCCATGTAGGAAAATGAGGGTGGTTTAATTGTGTCAGTCAGTGGCGATAAGAAAGCAAAATCTTTTTAATAGCTCTGGTTAATGTAAATTTACATAGGGCTCTAGTTTGAAGTGCATTATAAATCAGTGATGTGCCAGCAGAAGCTCCCAGGAGTCTATTTCACAAACCCACCCTCAGGTGGGGAGGAGAACTGACTCCCTCTGTGGTTGATGCTAAATAGTGTCTGCCATATAAAGGAAAATGTAAAAATATTGTAATGGCACAGTGAGTCACACTGAAAATTCAGGAAACGTTCAAGTCATCATTGTCAGCAAAGACTGTTGTTTTGTTATGATTATTTTATTCTGTTACACTTAATATCTTGAGCACTCCACATTATGCCTGCCGGTCTCAGAGGTGGGCTAGGCAGTAGCCAAACAGGAGATTTGGACAGGCAGAGGAAAGCTTTTCTCATTTTCATGGTTCAGTTGCTGTTTGCAGGTACGACTGTGCATTTCTTGAGTGAATCCAGTAGAACTGCCCACACAGGTGAAATTAGGTGATTGCTTAACTCATCAGGTGGAAAACATTTAGTGAATGAGGCTGGTGTATCTTGTAAAGAGGGGAGGAGGCCACATGTACAATAGGCAGATACAATGCAGCTTCCTTATTAAACTTGGGGGTGGCCACGCAGACCAGTATGTGGAGCTTCTGCAGCTTCCAGGAGCTGAGGGAAGAGTGATGAGTTACTTAACTCTTTTTCTGCACAACCTGTATCTCAAGAGACTTAACAGATTCATATTTTTTTCACTGGCTATTTGTGTGGTGTCACCCTAAATCTCTAGTGCTGGTGCTCAACTTGGCCCTGGCAGGTTTTAGATTTGGATCCGAATTTTCCCCGTACTCACAGTTCCAGGACTTTGGGCTAATGTGTAAAGTCTGGGCCCATCATTTATCATGTTTATTTATCATATTATATGATTTTGATACTGTTGTCAATACAAATATTAAGAATAGTCATCCAGGCACTGAAAGAAACTTGCGATGCAGCAGAACATGCATCATTCAGAAAACCCAATGGAGATCGAGGTGCTCTTCATCTTGATTACTCTGCTGCTTTGAATGTTCTCTTTTCTCTATGTCACTTCTGTGTTGTGCAGGGTTCTTCAGAAGAAGCATCACAAAAAATGCAGTATACAAGTGTAAAAATGGAGGCAACTGTGAGATGGACATGTACATGAGGAGAAAATGCCAGGAGTGCCGTCTAAGGAAGTGCAAGCAAATGGGCATGTTGGCTGAATGTATGTATACAGGTATTTGCATCATGTAGCCAGAGTGTGCATTAAATACTGTATTTGTTTAAGTAGGCTGGTTTAATAATACAGCTACAAAAGATGTCATCTGACAAGTGGAAGATGACGCTGTGCCAGTGCACCAAATCCTGTTGAAAAAGACAAATGCACTTGCAAACAATGGCATTTAGTTGATGGTCAGGGACACAAGGGTGTAAGAGCTGAGAAAATGGTGAAGGAAGGGCTGTCCTGCACTAGATGACAGCTATTAGTCTGCTTAAGTGGGAAGGAAAAGCAGTCAGGGGAAGCGAGTCTATGGGAAAGAATCCCCAGGAGTGACAAGTTTGCAGTATTGTGGAAGCCAGAGCAGGAAAGTCCTGGTGCTTCCCTTTGCTACCCTTTCTGGGGCTCTCCTTGCCAAATTCTTGCTAGCCAAGTCCAAATTTTGGCATTCAAAATTCTTGAGAAAAGAGGAGGACTGCCACTAGCAGGAAGTTTCTGTGGATTTGCCAAGTGTATGTTCCCAGACCTTACCCAGCAATGAGGCAATGCCTGCTAAGGGCCAGGCCTTTTTTATAGTCTCATTAGCTCTTCTCATGGCATTATAGATTTTCCTGCCCCGCATACAGGCACATAGGTAGAACCATCTCCAGAAATGAAGCTGATGGACTTTAATAATGTTTCATATTAAAGCAAGTATTCTATTCAGACTGAGAGCTTATAAACTTAATTGAGCTTCACATTGGATAACTCAGAACAACGTGGATATTGGAGTGCAACTTTAAAGACATTTAGAACTCCATTTTGAGTAAAATGTTGGTCAATCCATTATTTTTGCAAGTTTGCTCCTGAAAACAGTCTATAAACATCTGCTCTTCTGCCTTTCATGAACAGGGCTACAATTTAGTTTTCTTGATGGCTCCAGTCATTGTAGCATACACGTATGTGTGAAAGCAATTTAGGTTCATACAGGAAATTAATCTACTAGGAATTTTTAATATACTTCTATCCCTCAATCTGATCAGATGATGCTATATTAACTGTTGGTTTTATAAGAAACAACAAACTCCATCAACATTTGGAATACGTCGCCAGCATAATGTAATTAATCTTTCATTCTGCAAATTGAACAGGCTACAAAGATCCTGAGATATGACATATTCTCATGCAATATGTAAATATATAAGCAGACACCACCACTGTGATGACAGCATTCAATGTGTCCCTAAGTATCAGAGGAAAATAACTCCCCTGTGGTGCTGATCCCAGAGCCATTGTTCCAAAATTTTGAGGGTTCAAAATAGCCTGAGTGACTCAGTATGACATAAAACCAACCCATCACCAAAAAAAAAAAAACAGGTCAGTGTAAATAATACTGGCTGGGCTTACATGAAACTTTTAAACTGCCTATCCTTTTCACAAACTGGCATAGGTGAAACAAAAGCCAGTGAGTCCCACTGCCATCTGACTCTCTCTCTGCAATGGAAATACTGGGTATCTTGTGTTACTCATGATTTAACCATAAGCATGTTCTAACACAGTGCAATGAGGATGTTTGGCAAGGTACTATTTAATGGCTTTTAAGTAGGAGTATGCTGTATAATTGCTTTTAGTTCAAGGCAACCCAGGATAGTAAAACACAAAGCTTATAGTAGTATAGAGCATTTATTTGAAAAAAAAAAAAAATTACTAGGAAATAAAAGCCTACCTTGAACTTTGTTTCACTTACTCATTTTGTAGGATTGTAATTGCAAGCTCTGTGGATTCTTTTTTCCCTCTGAACAAGGAGGTAAAGTCTTATAAATATTTATGGCATCGCTACTCAACAATCCTACTCCTGCCCTTTATACACAGACAGATCAAAATTACTAACCATCAGTTTCAGTCATTTTGATATGAATTGCAAGTTTCTTAGGTGAAATGTCTACCTAGGGAAGACCCAGGTTCTGTCACTCTCCCTGGAAGGTAATACTCATTTAATACCCATTGAAAACCAGCTATCTCTGAGGTAACAAGTAAAGTCCTGTTTGTCACATGAGTTTTCCAGCTAACTTAAATGGAGACAGAATAAGATGTCAAGGTACTACTTAGAAGCAAGAAACAAAAGAAAAATCTGTCTTACTGCTTAAGGCAAATGTAAACCAAATTTTCCCTAAGAAAGTAGTAGACCAGAATCTAAGCTGGTGGAAAACAGTACAAGACCATCAGTACTGCCAAAGGATGCACTGAATAATTTAGAAAAAGAAATCTATGATGCTGTGTGGCAACACAAATTACATGGCTCAATACCAATTATTATCTCTATCATTCTTATTCCCCTCCCTTTCAAGGTATTATTTGCAGGTCTTATTTTAATCATGTAAATTTCCTCTTCTCTCAGTAGTTCAGGTAGGTTATTTTATATAGTGTTTAAACAGGAAATTAAAAACATTCCAAATGAAATTCACTGTTTTCATGGTATCTTCCTCCACCATCATATACTCTCTGAATGAGCCTCTTTTCCTGCTCTGCATTTTCAAAGGTGGAGAATGGGAAGGACACTTGAAAGAATCTCCAAAAAAGAAAGAAAGAAAGAAAGAAAGAAAGAAAGAAAGAAAGACTCCTGTAGTTTATTTTTAGATGAATAGTTAGCTGTTTACTTTTTCATTTGTGTTTTCTGCCTGTCTTCCACAGGTTGTGTAGGGTACCCAGTGTCCCTTTCTTTTGTTAGCACAAGCAAATTGCTAGTTTTTATGACACCCACACAAGGATGCTCCCTGGTTCAAGATACTGAAATGTAATCTAGAACAAAAAACCCCTCACAAAATGCAAAAATCCTTTCATTAAGGCAAGTGAAACTCTATAGTAAAACTAGGGCTTTTATTAAATTGCCTAATACAATGAAATACAAAATAGCAAGACCAAACAGGTAACATTTTAAATAAACACATTTTAAAGGTACATTGCCAGCCTGATTTACTTCTCAGCCTACATTTTCAGCTGTTGGTCTCGCTATGCAGTGACACTGTAATGGCTTAAGCCCCAGAGTCCCCTCTTTTGAGTGGGCTTTCTGTATGAAGATTCTGCACTACAGCCATAATGCTGCTTAAAGATTATTGAAAACATCCAGTACCCTTTGTGTAAGAACAGCTCACCTTGATTACTGTTTTGGATTGGATGAGGAGCACACTTTTTATGACAGTCTTCCAATTGTTCCCATTTATTTGCACTCTGGTTCAGGTCTTGGAGCACATGCAGGGGTTTTCTTTTGGGTGAAACTAAAGCAAAGAGACACTCTAGCACACCCTCATCGCTAATGGGTTTTCTGTCTGTAAAATCAGATTAGAGCTGGTCCAAAGAAAAACCCCTGACCTGTACACTGTGTATGGATGCTGGGTCACCAGAAGCAACTGGTTTTCTCTGCAGATGGGCTCCTGCTGGGCTAGACTACTCATTAGCGTATACTTAGTATGACTTATAATGACATGTTCAGGAAATTATCTGCACAGGTAAGTGGGTTTGTTAGTGTACCTATTCAGTGCCTGAGATATGTCTAAATCCAACTGCTATCTGTTGTATCATGTGTTCTAGGTCTGTTAACAGAAATACAATGCAAGTCAAAAAGGCTACGGAAAAATGTAAAACAGCCCCCAGATCAGACAGTCAATGAAGATAACGAAGGCCATGACATGAAACAAGTGACATCTACAACTAAAATATATAGGGTAAGAAAATTCTTGTAATAATTCATACAGTGATGTTTGAGTTGAATGTGGATAGTACAGTGAATATAGAGTACTTTCAAACTCTCTGGAGTTCTCTGTATTCATTAAAACTCCATATCCCAGTAAGTCAAGGAAATACCTTGAGTATAGAGGTAGTTCTGATATTCTTTGTCAAAACTCACTAAAGCATCTCTAAAATCCATAAAGTATTTTTTCTGTGATACGTATGTTGAGTATATATCACATATGGTGAAGTGTGATATTTCCTTATTTCTAATAATAAACCACACAAACTCATGCAGTTTAGAAGCATTATACAGCTCTCTTCTGTACCCACAAACCTCTTGTTTGCTTGGTCTCCAAATGTGAGAAAGAGATGTATAGTTTTAGGAGGTGAAGCAAGAGATGCTAGATCATTTCTATGACTGCATTTCATGATGAGTGCTTTTTTTTTGCCAGTATAGGAGAAAGTAGAATTTACCCCAGAACAGCAGAACCTTCTTGATTACATCATGGATTCATACAGTAAACAACAAATACCACAGGAGGTGTCAAAAAAACTAGTAAGTACATTGATTAATTAGTTTTTGAGATGCTAATAATGAAGCTAAGGATTACACAGCAGAAAATATTTGTACTCAGCATAAGTAGGTGTAGTCAGTAGTAGCGCAGACTATGCATAAAAGCTTACAGTTAAAACATGCTGCAAGTGGGGCACAATCTCTCTCATTCAGTCAATAGTTACATCAGATCTTTATTTATCAAACTTAAATGCTAAGAAAAAGCTTTCAACTCTGGAATACACTTTTATGCTCAAAACTAACCGTTGTTGATTTGAGCTTTGCTTTTTTGCATTGTCAGAATAGCCACTGATGTGAGTTTGACTTGCAGCCAAGCTTCCTTTCTATAAAGACATCAGCCTGGAAGCTTGAAAATATTTAGGTTTTTTTTAACCCAATTCCCAACATTTTCCAGGTTTGAATTTTTGTTTCATTCCCTCTTCTTTCCTTTTCTTTTCTACCTTCCATTTTCCCTTTAACAATTCCCAGTTTTTATGGTAGGATGGAAAAAGGTTGGGAAACATGGAGAAGAAGGAGAAAGGATTTAAAACTCTTATTGTTTTTAAAAACCCCAAACCAAAATGACTGTAGAAAATAATTTCCTAGGTCATCAATTTTGAAAACTAAAAGGGAGACCATTGCAGGGGGAATGTTGAATAACCCATAACCAACTTGCAGAATTTATTTCCATGGGAGGTTGAGGAGGTCAAAACCAAAAATATATTTTAAAAATAGACAACTTCATGGACAGCGAGGCTTTTGGTTAAATATTATGATACACATAGAACTTCTAGTTCAGGGAGTTCCTAAATCATTCATTGCTAGACATGACACTGAAAGTGCAACAGATATTCCAGAAGAAAGGACACTGTTTACTTCTTTTACTTCTTATATTGCTTTCCAAAATAACTGTTATTGACAACCATTGGCCACAAATTACAGTCTTAGATAGACCTATTGCCTGATCCAGTCTAATAATTCTTGTATTTTATGCTCTTAAATGTGAAGTGACAATGACTATTAACAGATTTTGTTTGGTTTGATTTTTAACAGCTACATGAGGAATTCAGTGCTGAAGGAAATTTTCTGATTTTAACAGAAATGGCAACCAGTCATGTACAGGTTCTTGTGGAATTCACCAAAAAACTACCAGGTATATCCAATGTGTTGGAGCAACTGTTGTTATTGCAAAGTTTTTATGCCTTTTGGTTGCCATTTGGCGATTGTTGTGTATGTTTTGAAGACTATATAAAATGCCTCCTTCCCTGACACTATGCATTCCTCAGATACCATCTAAAGAAAAGGAGCTTTGCTTGGAGGAATAATACGTTGAATAATTCAAACTCTGCCACTCTGAGATGTGGCACTCTTTAACTATTGGAAAAAAAAAAATGCTCAGATAAAGGGTTGTGTCTAGAGAGATTTTATTTTCATATGTCACTGAAATGCCAAATAGTCTGCCTCTAAATTACCACTAACACTTGTCAGACTCTGCTTCACTCGCTTTGCTGCTTTTCTAGCAAAGCTTCTAGGTCATGACATCCAATGAACTGTGAATCCTAAACAAGAACTTTCTCTAGTTGGTGGCACCAATATTTACAGTCCTTGCATGCTGTGGTATGGACAAGCACTGAAAACTGGAGTATATTATTAGTATTTTTTTAACTCCCAAGTTGATGTTACCTCAAGAGTGAACACTGGGTATGGTACAGGTTCCTTGTAACCAGGGAAGGTGCATTGTAAAGCTTAGCTGTATGAAAATATTTTCTTGGCACTGCCATCATGTTGACCCTTCCTTTGTGTGTTATAGGCTGGCTTCAAAGCCTAGCATTGTAGTTGTGACTATATTTTTTATGCTAACCATACTGGCTTGCAGGAAATGAAGAAGGGAGGAGCTTTGTAATTGAATAATCTACTATTTTCAGTGTTGACTTAGAGTACACCTGTCAGGATTTAACACCTTTTTGTAGCATTCTCTACTTTTATCTTTTTTCTGTGCTTCCCCACAGAATCAGGTGTTGGTTATAAGGTGGGTACCTGCACTGGCAAATATGAGGAGAGTTTCCTTTAATCTTCAACTCCCTTTTCTTCTTTAGAGGAGCAGCTGTGTATTCACATAAGTTACAAAATTTCCCCTGGTTTCTTAGTGGGTTTTAGAGTCTTTCCCCCCTGCCAAAGCGAAATGCTTATTTAAAACACAGCAGGAAGCCTCTGTGTAAAATAGCATATTAGTCCAAAAGCAAGGTGATATATTTAAAATTAGATGCTTCAAATGCTGATTTTTCCATCAGTGGATGGAAAGAGCTGAAAGCAGCATGGCAGTTGGAGAGTTATATAAAGAGAGCTCTGGTGAAAACATGGCAGAAGATGTTAGGGAGCAGCATTGGGCTAGACAAAATTCCTCACTATCAGTTATGCTACACCACTAGATTTTGCTTATCATGTTCCTTTTAAAGTACCATGAACAATGAAGCACAAGTCTAATTTTCATAAAATTTGGTGAGGTTCAAATCTGTGTCATTTTCTGGAATCTGGGTTTCAATTTCCACAGCACTTGCCAACTCTACTGACATCAACATTAACGTTATGCAGATGTGTAACACCTCATGTGCAAGAATTTCAGGGCAGAAAGTAGTGGGGACTTTTCTGTTGCTGCCTTACTTATCTCTAACGTCTCTCCAGGCTTCCAAACCCTTGATCATGAAGACCAGATTGCTTTGTTGAAGGGCTCAGCAGTAGAAGCCATGTTCCTCCGTTCAGCTGAGATCTTTAGTAGGAAACTTCCTACAGGACATACTGTCCTTTTAGAAGAAAGAATTCGCAATAGTGGTAAGTATCTTGTTTAACGAGGAAAAACAGTATTTTGCCCTTGGAAAGCTAGTAAAATTGTTTATTAGCAATGAAACAGGTTTATCTAAATGTTGTTCTTTATATTAACTAGAACAACTCTAACTCAGCCTTGAGTCTAAAGGTCATAAGGTAAAAGCTTATTTATAGATACATTGCAAGTATTATGAATAGCACTGTATCAAATAAACCCAGAGCAAGTCTCCAATGATAAGCATAAAAGGACAATGAAGAAGAAATACCACCATTTCAAATTATTCACATAAAATATTGATATTTATGCTTTCAAAGGCAATCACTGTAAGAAGGAAAGAAAAAAAGATTTTAGGTTGTTACTGGAGATGACTGAAGGGAACCACCTATTCTTATGGTTGGTTTGGTAAAATTGAATCACACTGCACCAGGTGCATAGAAGAATTATAAACACAGCATTTTCTTAGTATGTTTTCTGCTTCTTAAGGGCCACCAAAGGTGCAGTGGCTATGATAAATTCTACTAGTTCTAGACATAAATCTTAATAATTATGAAAAGCCAAACAGGGCTGGATATTCTTCGCTCCTTAAAGCAGGCAAAATCGTGTTTTGCATTGTTATATATTCTTTGTGCTCCACTGAAGCAATACTGAATGTTTCACCTTTTCCTGTATTGACCAGCAAACTTTACCCAACCCTCAGCTATCTATCATTCACAATTCAAATGTAGCAACAATTCTGAATCAGAGAGCCTGTCTATAGATTCTGGCTTCTGGCCTTCCTTTTTAACGGTCAGAAGGAGAAGAGACAGGAGAACATTTAACCTCAATACGAGTCATAGAAATGGGCTTGAACTCAGTTCTGAAACCCTTAAAATCAGTAACATGAAGGTACTACTGATGTATGCAAAATTAGGCCAATTCTTATATATTTGAAAACAAAAAGGAGCTAGAAAACTTGAGAATAACTCACTTGATCAAAATATGTATTCAGTTTGGCTTAGCATACTCCTTTCTAAGTTTATACTCTGTAGTTTTTTTATATTTCTTTCATTTTAATTTATTTTAAGACTCTATTTTTTGATGGACTGGAAACGGTGACTTCCAGAGAAATATGAATGGCTTTAGGTCCAGGTTTTGCAGGCAGAGAAGTATGCCAAGAAGGCCAGAGATATTTCCTGGAAACTGTAGTGAGTTGTCATTAATCCAATTGTCTTCATTAAGTGATTTGCTATTGGAATATAACCTAAATTTTTGATAAAAATAGGTCTTAGAGAAATGAATCCGTAGGAATACATGATTATCGAAAGAGCTTCTCTCCTCTAATCTATACAATAAGCATCAACGTTCTTTTTCAAGTTGTCCATTGTTCATAAAAAACAGAAGCAGGAAATACTTCAATCCAGGATATTATATAAGCCATTATGTCATACTGATATTTTTTTTCCTCACTCATAATTTTAAAATACCCTGTTAAATCTCTGCAACTATTGAGTCCAGATGAGATGCAATATTTTTTGCAAGTTTGTACTAGACTTAAAGATATTATTTTATATCATAACATGACAAGCTAGAATATGACATTGTATCCTGCATTAATGTTTACCTGTCATGAAGCATATTAAAAAAATAGCATTTTGTGTAGAAGAAAATTTCAAGACAAGTAACAATTTCAAATGTGGTATTATTTATTCCAAAGGAAGATTTCCTGCAATTCTTTTTTTCTGTGGTGAAAGAAAACCTCCAAGGTAAATTAACAATGATTTCTGGATCAGAATAAAACCTGGGCTGAATAGTTCCTAAAAAATTAAATACAGTAACTTTTTTAGTATGTATATATACACATATATATGTTATTGCTCTTGGAAAAGGCTCTCAACAATATCTTCCCTCAAGCCAGGATCAAGTTGGGGGACATAAG
>NW_010288419.1:0-10124 GCF_000700745.2 Antrostomus carolinensis | reverse complement strand
CAGGAAGTTAATGTATTATCCAGCTTGCTTCTGGCTGCATTCTTTCCTTCCATTACTAGCCAGAATACAGGACAAAATACCATTTTCTGTGTATTTTATTTGTCCACTGTGTGCAAATTCAAGCCTACTTAAAAACATTTTCCTTGGCTGGGGCTGTGATCATAAACAACAAAAGCAGCTTGTAAATCTCTGTTTGTAGCAGTCATTGCTGCTACCAATGCTACTTAACTGTGAGTGCTACTGCACAGCCCCAGAAGTCACTCAAAATGTCCAGAGTCTCTCATTTGGACTGACTTTGCTGCATGCCAGACCCTGGCAATGTCCCTTGCAAGAGAAGGCTTAAATGTGGTTTTTAAACCCCCCTCTGCCTTTGTTTTCAGTACTGGTAACTGCCTGTCAGTTAGTGGTATCACTTCCTTTGCATCGAAAATGCAAGCAGATTGGTTTATAAGAAGAAGGATTTTTACTAGGTAGGTTTGACTCTCTCATGCTTTCCAAATGTATTTTTCAGTGTTCACTGAATTTTCATAGGAATCCTATTCGTTGTCACACAAACTACCAGGATTTTTTGTTTTAAGAGCCTGCACTGGTGCAATTCTAGTTTAGGATAAATTCCAGAATTACAAACTTTGGCAAATTGAATAATTTCAAATTGTTTAAAAATATCTACTACTGAAGCAGCTTATTTTTGTGGTTTAAATCATGGTCATTTTCAGGTGTCCTGAGTTTAAACAAAATGAAAGAAAGGTGTCCCAATTCTGTTGTTATTGCTTACATATACAGCTTTCAAAAATATTAACTACACAGTTCACACCACTGCATGTCATAGAACTCCACACCAGGGCTCTAGGTCGAATAACAGCCTGTATCAAATGTGATATTAAGGTAGAAACTTAAGCAGCCTCTTCCAGCATTAACCAGTAAGGACAAATGCTACTAAAAGCTGCAGCTGGCCATTGTCATGTTATGGATTTGTCCAAGAGATAAAATGGCCAGAAGAGATTAAACTCGAGTCAAATAAAGAAGAAAATTCGAGAGAATTACACATAAACTTGGAGACAGGGGTTTTTTTTAAAAAAAATAAATTTTGCCTATACCTCACTGAAAAACGAGACTAAGTGCAGCAAACTGAAACCCTCTGCAAAGACAACAGAGCGAAAGGGAAATGCAGTCATAGCTGAGTGAGAATTTAGAAATTAAATTTATAGGTAATGAATGAAGAAGCAGCATCATGATTATTCATGGCCCCTAGTGAGATCTTAAACACTGCCAGGCCATCAGCCATAAATTATTATGGTTAATCAGAACTTCTGTCCACATATTTTTAGGTGCAGACAAATATCTGAATGTCACATAAGTCCTATTGTCAAGCCTTGATGTCTGTATCTGTAAAATCAGGGAGGGTGGTGGGGATCCTGTCTAAAAGTCACAAGCTCTCCAGACATCTGTCACCTGGAACCATGTCCACTTTGAAGCTGTTCTCATCTATTAATATTTATGCCTTTCCCAGTCTGATTGTATGGAACGGATATTTTATTTTATTTTTTTTCTGATAAAGAAGCTGGAGATCTGGTGGTGATAACCTTTGAGCATTAGCAGTGCTCACTTTTATTTTCATGCTGATGAGATGTATTTTTATTTCTCAGTTTGAGCATATTGCTCAAATTTTGGTGCATCTCATTTACTGCCTTTGTTTGCGCCCTGGTGGTCTTTCTCCACAAGGTGTTACAGAAATTCTTTCATTAGCTGCTCCTGGGACTGAAATCCTCTCCTACTCACTCTGATATTGAGACTTCATGAGAAATACAGACTTGTGTCACTTACTCATCTTATTTGATGCTTCACTATGCATACAGCATTTTGTGACTGATTGACTCATTCTGTGAAAGCCTGACATCTTAGTAAGTTAATGCTTAGTTTATTTCTGTTATTTTGAAAGCAAATTCTCCCCATTATTAAGCAGTACAATATTAAAAAAAAACCCAGTGCTGAGATACTGAGTGTTTTCTCAGTGAGCATTTATAGCTTGTTTTCCTAACAACACCAGCTTTCAGCAGTCATGAAGAGACACAGATTTTTATATCATCATTTCATTCTACAGAGCAGTTCTACGAATTTCAGTACTGAGGAATAAGATACTATCTGATGTGGACAGAAACAGAGGAATCTGGATCCAGATTTTGGTTGGCAGCAGGACACCTGACATTGTGAAATATATTGTTGAATTCCTGGATGGGTTACAGGTGCTGAAGTACAGTGAGATCCAAGGAAAAAAAAGAAATAGCTACAATTTCAAAGCATTGGCAAGAGGCCACCTTTTGCCCTTGTATTTGGGATACAAAGTTCCCATTGATTTGGACAAGAGACTCCTGCAACCAAGGGAAAAATTGGCACCAGAACAATGGATATCTAACCACTTCCGCTGCCTTTGGCTTTTATTATTTGATTATAAATACTTAGTAATGGTGGTGCTTCAAAATCCCATTGTGCTGAGGCTTGTGCAGAGAAACAAACCACAATTTTCTTCACTGCTGAGTCCAAATAATAAGAGCAACCTGACCAGTATCTAGCTCCTTGTTTCTGAACATACTTGCAAATCATAGGTGCCTAACCCTCCAAATAGTCATATGCACCCACATGGAAGGAGACACTTACCATCCTGTGGCTGCTGCTGTGTGTCAGAATGCACTTCCCTCCTGACTGCAGGCACTCAGGGCACTGCCAAAGGATGGTATGTGGCACTGTCACTGGCATGCTCCTTGCAGGTTTGGTTTGTTCATTGTTTTTTGTTTGTTGGGGTTTTTTGTTGTTGGTGGTGGTTTGGTGGGTTTTGTTTGTTTGTTTTGGTTTTTTTTTTAACTAAGGTTTCTTTGCTTGCAATGATGGCTTCACAGTGGTTCTGTTGATTGCTTTCAAGAAGATGGAGTTTTGCTACCCTGATTGAGAGTTCTCCTGGCACACACTAACCTCTAATTTAAGTTGGTCATTTAACTGTTATAAGAAGATGATAGAGGAGAGGTCATGTGCACATGCCCTACATGTGCACATGTACCTTCTCAGCTGGCTAGATTTTCCCCTTTTTGTCTCTCAGCATCATCACAGTGAATTTGGCTGAGGGAGCTGGGGTTCTTTAGCTTGGAAAAGAGGAGACTGAGGGGAGACCTAATTAATGTTTACAACTATATTAAGGGCAAATGTCATGAGGATGGAGCCAGGCTCTTCTCAGTGATGCCCAACGATAGGACAAGGAGCAATGGGTGTAAGCTGGAACACAGGAGGTTCTGCTTAAACTTGAGAAAAAACTACTTTACGGTGAGGGTGACAGAGCACTGGAACAGGCTGCCCAGGGAGGTTGTGGAGTCTCCTTCTCTGGAGATATTCAAGACCCGCCTGGACGCCTTCCTGTGTAATTTCATTTAGGTTCCTGCTCCGGCAGGGGGGTTGGACTAGATGATCTTTCGAGGGCCCTTCCAATCCCCAACATTCTGTGATTCTGTGATTCTGTGAATTTGGTCAGTCTTTAAAGAGCCACTGATGCATTTGAACATGTTAGAAGGTAGAGCTTCTAAGCAGTGTGGAAAGCAATTTTGGTAGATGAAACACTGTGAAAGAAAAGGCATAATTTTGCAAGTAATTAATGTATTTTATTTTCAAAAAACAGCTACTAATATACCCTTGATTTAATATCCACTGGCACCTCCATGTTTATCAAGAAAAAAAGATCTCTTTATCCTTATTAATCACGCAGTGTTAGTTACTGTTAATTAGTACTTACTCTCAAGCTTTCCTCTTGCAATAGATTAATATATTTGGTTTTAATCAACAGCCAAAATAGAAGAGAGAACACTGGTCTCAAAATGCTGGCAATACTGACTCAATATCACAGTAAAAACATCTATTCAAGTATTATGTTAACCAGATAGTTATTTACGGCCTGAAACTGCAATCCTTGTGAAAGCAACAGTCACCTTGTCTCCAGAAATCACAGGAACAAAACCCTAAAAAAGCAAAATTTAAAACAATGCTATGTCTTAAGCTAAGTGATGAAATTGTGCAAGAAGAAAGGGGTGCCAAATGAATAATGCTCACGGTTTTAAATCTGCTCCAGTCTAATGCTGCAAGGCCGTCCTCAGTAAAGCTAGTATTTCCCATTGACTACGCTGGGGTTTACAGCCAGTCATGCATTAACTTAGCCAAATCAGTCAAATTAGTTGCAGTACCTTTTGCAGATGACAGAGTTGGGCTGGGGGTTAGGTAGAAATCTGTGTCATTCAGAATGCTGCACAATGCAACCTGAAGGAGCAGCACGTTCTTATTGCCATAATGCTGCATGAAACAAAGGTTCAAAGGTTTTGAAACCTTTTTGATAAAAGTTAAGAAGGAGGCACCGTTAACTTTGCCCAGGAAGCTCTGTCTGACATAGTACTGTGCAGGGCTCTTGTCTGATCTAAAATAAGGAGGGTTAGACCGAGATACTTTTCTGTCCTCAATGCAGACAGAAATACAACTTTATATATTTGATTTTTTTTTTCACTTTTGGAGTATGATTTGTAACAATGACATTTGAAAAGTCATTGATTTCTCCTCTAGCCTTTCCAGTTACAAGCACCAAATTGCCTTTAATTATTTTTTTGATAACCTGAATTGAAGTGACAACATCTTGTACAGTAGATAAGGAAAAAAAAAGCAAGAACTATAAACATCTGTTTCCTGCTTTTTTGCTTTCTGGTGGAGCCTATTAAATCCAAACTGAAGCTTTTTCAATCCCATTAGAAAACAGCCCCCTCTTGTGATGGAACAGCGGTTTGTGTAATGTGCATACAGGATGATGAAATAACAGGGAAACTCCAGCACAGATGGGATGATGGCAAAACTAGTAACCAAGAAAAAATTCCATGATCCTAGTCTCAAAATTGCTCATTTTGCATGGTTTAGATCATAATTGTCTTGTGACATATATTCGTTTAAAGACTTCAAAGTTCTGTTCTCTGTAGTAAAAGCAGTAAATAAGTAGCACTGCTGAAACATCCCTTTTTACTCCCTTTCACCTCTTTTTGTTTTATTTCTCTGTTTGGAGTATACTAGTGCAGAGAGGCTCTCTGCTGTAATTTCATTTACTTCCTCCTCTATACTCATTTTTTGCTTCACCCATCCATGCTTTAGTTTCTTAATGTTAGATGGTAAGCTTTCTGGGGCAAGGATTGTTTTACTGCATGCTTATCCAGTGCCTGGACCAGTGATTTAGTTACTCCACACACTGTTCACCAACATAATTTTCATCCCACTTCTGCTGTATTGACAGTAGGATTTGAGGAGCTATGTGGTCAATAAAACAATTAATTTATCCAGCTAAAAACTAACCTGACACCCTGCCCCACCCTCACTCCCCCCCCCCAAAAAAAAAAGAAAAAAAAATCAAACTATGAATATGAGAAACAAACGATGAGAGTCTTAGTCACAGCCCACTTCCTCCCATTTCCTGTCTGCTGCCAAGATGATGGTGCCCAGCGGCACAATACCTTGCACAGAGACTTCTAAAAATATCCAGTTTATCTTGGACTTTTTTCATATCATTGCTGAGCTATTCGCTTCCACGAAAGGAATTCATTTGCTCTGCTTTAGGGGTCAGCTACACTTTTTTTTTTTTTTCCTGTTTCTAGATTCATGTGAACTTTAAGACTTTGGTGTGTCATATGTATGTGTTCCTTACATATAGAATCATAGAATCATAGAACGGTTTGGGTTGGAAGGGACCTTAAAGGTCATCTAGTTCCAACCCCCCTGCCATCAGCAGGGACACCTTCCACTAGACCAGGTTGCTCAAAGCCTCATCCAACTTGTCCTTGAATACTTCCAGGGAGGGGGCAGCCACAGCTTCTCTGGGCAACCTGTTCCAGTGTCTCATCACCCTCACAGTGAAGAACTTCTTCCTAAGATCTAATCTAAACCTACCCTCTTCCAGCTTAAAGCCATTACCCCTTGTTCTATCACTAACTGCCCTTGTAAAAAGTCCCTCCCCAGCTTTCTTGTAGGCCCCCTTCGGGTACTGGAAGGCCACTATAAGATCTCAGCCCCAACTCTCTGGGGCTGTCCTCATAGGAGAGGTGCTCCAGCCCTCGGATCATCCTCGTGGTTCTCCTCTGGACTCATTCTAGCAGGTCCATGTTGTATTGTAAGGAACTCTGGCATTTAAAACTGCCCAAAAGAGAGACAGGCAGTTCCCCAAAAGTTAGCAACAACAAATTCTCAAAATTTTAAATAGTTAACACTGATGACTAACAACATAAACCTCGCAGAACATTAGATGCTATGACTATCGTTTGCTCTGTATAAATCTCCAGCTGTGTTACTAAAGTCCACAGGATGAGCTGACTCGCATCATATATATCTGCTTAATTGACTTCTTAGACTGTTCTGAATAGTGATAACCTTTTTACAAAACCAAGATTTGTGGCTTGTCATCTGCAGTGAACATAGGTTTCTCATGTCACACGTTTAAATACGTCATTCAGCCACAAAATAAATCAGACCCTGCAAGACCATACTTTCACTCTGTTGGGACACATAACTTCCACTGAATGAAGTAAAAGTTCTCTCTGTCACAGCAAAATGTGACTTATTTGTAGTTAAGTCAAGTGACTTCATGTTTCTTTGAGTTCCACCTGCTGAGTTTCACTTTGAATTGTCTCTATTGCAGACATTCCAAACCTTACTAGTCCTGGACTTCAGCTTTGTGTTGCATAAAACACTCAAAATCACATTATTTCATGAGGTTTTCATACCAAGTTACAAAGTCTTCTTCCAGAACATCTCAAAATTAAGAGTAAAATTACAAGAAATCCTATGGGCCTTGCCTGTAGGAACAGAGGAGGTCCCTAGCCTTTCAGCCAAGGAAGACCAAAAGGCTTCTTGCTGCAGAACCACTGGTTCAGATCTCTATACCTTGTCAGTGCCAGTGCTTCAGAGTTGCAAACAGCCATTGCCAACAGTTTAGTGGCTGCTCTGACTCATACACCAGTTAAAAAAAAAAAAAAAAAAAAAAAAGATGTCACAGGACCTACTTCTCTTTTACACCAAAAACAAGAATGAACTACATCTGTAATTTAAGTCTAAGTAAGAACATTGTGACCTGATGACAAAATCAGTAAGAGGAAGCCCAGTCGGCATGTCCCAGTTTGGTAACCCCAAAGGGTTTCGCTAATGGTGAGACAATCACATGATCCCATCCTTAAACTGGGATGGACTTTAATTATTTATGGCTCTGTACTTTATAATACACCAGTTTATGCTTTAAGGTAGTAGTAGTTGCAAGCAAGTTGATCCTGGACTAGAGGTAACCCTATAGACCTAGCTAAAGTTTCAGGCTACATAAAAGGAGCAATTAAGACTCTTTATGGAGACAACTGAAGCAACTGCCCAAGGCAGTTAGCTGCAGAGTCAAGTTGGGCCAGAATTAAACCATACACCCTGAGAGGTTTCCATATAACTCATGTAAAGATAGGGAACATGGGGACTGTTTCACAAACTGTGCATACTGGAAACAGAAGACAGTTAGAATATCAGCAGACAGTGGGAAAAACATGTATGAGACTTGTCCTGAAGAGCTAGATGGACAAACCTGTAGAGGAAAAGGAACTGCTTGAAAAAAAAGACTTTGAAACCATGTGAAAAGACATTGCCCGTGCTTGCCTGTTTCTACTCAGATCTGGAAAACAAGGATGTGCTTGCACTTTTGTAATTAATTGTCTTGCATCAGGACTGATTTGTGTAGTAAATTTTTCCCACCGAGATAGTCAAGGCTTCAAATGCTAAATAAGTGCTCTGTGACAATAAACCAGATTATTTCAATAATTAAAAAATATTATAACCTTTTTCTCTCACAGGTATCTCAGATGAATTCATAACTCCCATGTTTAATTTTTATAAAAGCATTGGAGAGCTGAAGATGACACAGGAAGAATATGCGCTGCTCACAGCCATAGTTATCCTGTCTCCAGGTAACTTCTAATCCAGAATTAAATACTAGGGTTTTTTGAAAGAAGGCATGAGGAGTGTGATTCAAGACTTGTAAAAACTTACATTCTACATAGAGTAAGTAAGCATAACATGCTTATTCAGTATATTCAGTTGTTAAACCAGAAAACAAGCACACAAATCCAAACTCCAGATGTCCTGCTACACCATCTGGTTTTGCAAACAAGGAAAAAAGGTGCCTAAATATCCTGCTTAAAAAAACTACTGGTATCTCTTCACTGCTTAGCACAACAGGCTTCTTCCTTCAGCAAATCCCAGTGTGGTTACATGCACATCACTACAGACCATTGTGGAATGTCACATTTTTTAGAGGAAAATTGGGAAACCCTATAATTTAGAATAGAGAATTGCAATGAAGGTCTTCAGCTTTTATTGAACAAACACCAGGTGGCAAGAGCAGAACAGTAGCAAGCTGCCATCCCGACTATAAAGTGTTGGAAACTGACCTTTCAGAAGTATTAGCACAGTAGCACCTCAGGCCTAATTATAGGGTTTGCTGTAAAAACTAATTCTTTGACAACACAAAACTAACCAGGTCCACCTACCAAATACGGAAAAATTGTATAGTGCCTAAAACAAACTATCATAGGAATGGGAGAATAGAAGCCTGATGCTTCAGGACAAAAGACAGACACCGAGTTTTCGAAATCAGGTTTCATGGAAGATGGGAAGGTGAAGCAACTCCATGGCTCTCTGAGTCAGTGTGGCTCAGGAAACTTTCTTGCACTAAAAATTCCAGTGACAAAAACCCCCATCCTTCTCTTTCTTTTCCTCCCTCTCTGAATACCCAAACACATACTTCCATATGAGCAAAATAAAAAGACCAGTATTTTCTAACAAATAAATTTCCTCTGAAGATGAAGATGGTTGATTTCTCCCTGATGACCTGCATGTACACTCTTATCTACTGGCCAAAATTCCCCAGTTGTATTATACGTCCAAGAACTTACGCTCTGCTGCTCAGTTGTTGCAATGCATTGCAGGATGTACTGAGGTGCAGAACTGTATTGCATTGGGAGATGATGATACAACACTAGAGAAACATTTCCAAGATAAAGCTCTTCAGCTCTTTAAAAAGTTGATAGTTTTCCTTAGCTAGAAGTGGGAAGCTTACAAGAAAACCTCAAACCAAAAATAGGGTTAAGCATTTTGATTCCTTCTTAATGTGAAAATAAATATTCTTGGTAGATGTGAACATCAGTGCTTAGTGTAAATATCTGAATATTTTTATATTAATTTATCAGTATAAACATTTGCATTGAATCAGAGCATTTATTTGCTAATTACTTTTTTCTTTTAAAACCATAACCAGATCGACAATACATAAAGGACAGAGAGTCCGTGGAAAGGCTTCAAGAACCCCTGCTGGATATTCTACAGAAATACTGCAAACTTCACCACCCAGATAACCCTCAACATTTTGCATGTCTTCTGGGCCGTCTCACAGAATTGCGGACGTTTAACCATCATCACGCAGAGATGCTGATGTCATGGAGAGTGAATGATCACAAATTCACACCTCTTCTCTGTGAGATCTGGGATGTGCAGTAATGGATACTTTTTATTTTAGGAGAAATATCTTTATAAAGGACCACATAGCATTTATTTTCATGGAAAAATATCCCACGGTACATTAAATTTCTTTACTGCATTTTTATAGAAACACGCCATGGATTCATAAAAGTCATTTTGTTCACTACACACAGAATATCGTAAAGCTACCAGATCTTCACGCGTGAGTGTAACTTTCTCTGTATTTATATTCTCTGTTCAGAAGGAGTCCACCAGCTCCTCAGAGGAACCCTTCCTGCTGCAATTAAGCTGACTGCAGCTACAGTTCCTCTTAACAAACGGAGAACCGCAGGTTTCCAGTCATACATTTCATCGCAATGTTTTTGGCCTTCATTAAAGAATATATTCCAGATATTTACGGTAATAAACCGGCTGAAATTATCAATGCCATAGTCATTTGCTCTTCAACTGTGAAACACGTTCATGCAAGATGCGCAAAACGTTATTTCTTCAGCAGGTAATGGAGAAAAGACACACCCACACCCACACCCACCCCCACACCCACACACACCCACACC
>NW_010288418.1:1789-2459 GCF_000700745.2 Antrostomus carolinensis | reverse complement strand
GGCGACTCGGAGCGTCGCTGGGTTCAGAGCAGGTGCCCGGAGAGGCTGGGAGGCCCGTCCTGACAACCACCCATGTTCATTATTTATGGTGGGAGGTTTCTCTCGAGTCTTGTTCTCTGGAGCAGAGTCAGCTCTGGAGCCCTTTCCCGCTGCAACCTGCTCTGCCTTCCCCCCTGGGGTCTGGGAAGACGGAGTCTGCCGTGCCCGAGCGAGCTGTGGGAGATAAACACCCACATTAAATTAGTGAAGAGAAGGGAAAATGCTCTCTGGCTGTAGCCAAAATCTCTGTTTTCTTTATTAATCGGGGAATTGAAACGTTTAATTACATATTGAGCTGCAAACGTGACGCCGCGTTACGCTGGCAGCCTCGTGCCTGCTGCTGCCACGGCTCTGGCTGAACACGGATTTCTTGTCAGCAGTGGAGGAAGAGGGGACAGACGTGAACATGAGTGAGGGGTTGTTTTCCGATAAATTAGATGTTTCTGGGACTTGTTCCTGGTATAAGAGTTGCTGTAATTAGCAGAACTGCCTTTGAATGGCAATTGTCAGCACAGTCCTACCGCGCCGTCGCTGTGCGGTTCCCCGCTCTTGAGGCATCAGCAGCTCCCGCGGGAGAACTCTGCCTTCTCCCACTTATTTTCCGCTAAGGGGGAAGCGCCGTTATCCGCGG
>NW_010288418.1:0-1743 GCF_000700745.2 Antrostomus carolinensis | reverse complement strand
GAGCCGTGCCTCTCCCAGCTGTGGGGACACCACAGAGCCCAGGCTGAGGCTCTTTCAGCCTTTTCTCCCCCGTGTTCATGATGGAGAGGGGAAGGGTGAGACCTCTGCGTGATTTCTCAGGGTGTTTTCAGCACAGAGAATGAAAACATTCAGCCTTTAAGCAGAGAGCCCAGGGCCGTGCTGCCGTGCGCCCGGTGACCGCCCGCTCCTCCCAACCCTCCGTTCCTAGACGGCTTTTGCAACGCTGTCATGTCACCCCGACTTGCTTATGGTTTGGGGAGAGAATCATGAATTAGGAGGATCCGGTTATTCTGAGTGTCATGAGCCAGTAGCTTTGCCCTGTTCTTTGTGTTGCTGCCAGAAAGTGAAATACCCAGATGATGTCCAAAGCTAAAAAAAAAAAAACAAAGACATCTCCTGAGCGCAGGTGGGTGCCGGGAAAGTTGCGCTATTTGGGTCGGGCTGGAAGGGAGGAGTGTCCCAGAGCTGGAAACCTTTGCTCCGAGTCCTGTCCTCCCGTTTCCCGAGGCCAAAACAGACTCTCTTTGCTTTCTGGGTTGGTCGGAGCTCTCGAGGGCAGCGAACAGCGTGCACAGGCCTTTGGACAGCGCTCGCTGGCCAAGAATGCCGCCCTCCTGGCCCCTCTGTTTTGCCTCCCGTGATCTTCGTTAGGAAGGACCCAGCACCCGCCTCTCCCTCTTAACTCCCTGCACGACGGCCGTGCCCCGAGCTGCCTGGGGAGAGTCTCTCTCCTCGCTCCCTGCCCGCCCGCTCCTTTCTCTCCTCTCCAGCTGAGCAAAGTGCAGGTTTCAAAAGGGGATTTTTTGGAGGAACACGGACTTTGCTTCCCCCAGGAATGCTGGCGGCGGCTGGGGGCTTCCTTCACTTCGGTCCCGCGCCGGCGGCTCGGAGCTGCAGGGATTAAAACAGCGGTGAGCTGGGCTGGTAACCAGCAGCGGGCTGGCTTCTGTCGCCACTCTGGGTGTTAATCCAGCCTGACGTTCCCCGCTGTTGCTCACAGAGGTGTGCAAGCAAGGCTTTAATTTTACAGCTGAGCAGGGAAAATGTGGAAGAAACAGTTAAGGAGACCCCCAAAGCACCTCTCTTGCCTCTTGCGCACAGGTAAACGACACAGTTGAGGAACTTCCTACACGAAGGTCTGTGACACACTCACAGCTTTATCATCTCAGCCGTGAGAGGACAAGGGGATGCAGGCGCTGGCATCCTGTCTTTGGTACCACCTCACCCCTTGTTTCCCCCCTTTCTCTGTTCCCCCCCAAGTTGTTCTGGGTGGACTAAAGCATCGCAGGAGCAGCAGCACTGCCCCACGCAGCCCCCACCCTTCCTCCTGGCTCCTGCGAGATGCAGCTGTACGTTCAGAGCAGAGAAACACGCTGTCGGCGACGGCGATAATTTATTGCCAATACATCAGAGGGACACGGACATGCAGGGAATGAGCTGCTGTGCTGGGTTGTAGCTGTTACCCACAACAGACTTGGCTACAGGGGATTCGCAAGGGATGCTCATGCAGCCTCATCAGTGACTCGACCAGAAATGTCACCAGGAGGAGCAAGTGCTGCCCACTGCCTCGGTGCCTTCCCACGCTCGCTCGGCGAGTGCTGCGGGGAGAGCTGCTGCTCCTTAAAAAGAGAAAAGAAGAGAAGCCAACACACAGAGGAAGGAAAAAAATCTGCGGGGCTGCGGTAGGAACTGGCAAATCATCCCATAAAACAGGCAGGAGCT
>NW_010288417.1:0-13638 GCF_000700745.2 Antrostomus carolinensis | reverse complement strand
TGAGGGGGCCTCCTCCAGCGGGTTGTTGCCCTCAGAGAAAAGGAAGGTTGGGGTTAGGAAAGCGCGCGTTTTCTGGTGGATAATGTGTATTTTAGCCCCCTCGAACATTGGGATCGCGCTGCTGATGTTGGTTTCCTGTGGGACTGCCTCAGTCCCACCCCAGATGGTTTTCCCCTGCCCTGATCATTTCCCCTTGTAACTCCTGTGGCACCTGGTCCTGTGGTGGTCATCACGCAGATCCCATCCTGCCCCTGATCTCTGAGCTCTCTTTTGGGAGATAACCTGGATACAAGTTTCTCTCGAGGTTTCTACCTGTTAACAGTTAATGACTAGAAAGAAGTTCTCTGGAGGAGATGTGCCTGTTTGCTCCCCAGTTCTTCACGCTTTCCCATCAGCATCCTGCTGGATACGCAGTTCTTTCTCATTTCACTGACACGGTTCAAAATATACGTTGCTTCTCAAAGGTCTTTGTGACACACAATTTGTCTTCACCTGGGGGTGATCCACTGGAACGCTACAGGAGCCACTGCTTCCTTTCATTGCTGGTTTTGGTGCTTGATACCTAGATTGTGCTTTTGTTGACTTTGTTCTTCTAATGTTCATTTTTCTAATGCTAGTGCACATTTTGTTGCAGTGATTTCTGTAACTGTTGCTTGGCTTGTGTAGTTCTCATTTTTTTAATGTAGCAGCTCACCCCAGCCTAGCATTTTAGCCCCAAATTCCTTTATTTCTTAACCCTGGAAGTCTGGTTTAGCAAGCCAGTACCAATAGTGCCCAAAGAACCACATTAGTTCACCATACAACCAGTTCCTCAGTGGCCAGCCCAGTGGAACACGTTTGTGTTGCATCACCTGTGCCACCATCTCCAATCCCCAGCACTAAGTTTGCAGCAGCAACTTTATGGAGAGCAGTCCTGAGGATCAGTGCTAAAGCAAGAAGCATCAGTATCCCCCCAAGAGAGAGCTGACAGCTGCCCAGGAGGGTGCGTCTGAAGACCTTAACTTCAGACAAGTCTGCATCGAGGCTTCTGGGTTTCCCCACCAGCTCACTTGGTACTGGCGGAAGCTCCTTGGCCTGGCCTGGTTGTGGTTACCCACCTCCCCCCCCACCCCAGCAGGCTCTGAGAAACTCCTCAAGCCCTGCATCAGCATGTGTCAGTGCTCTTGAAACTGCCAAAGCTCTTTTTCCATCAAGGCTGGTGTTGGTCAGTGTTCTGCCGATGCGGCTGGTGTGCCATCAGTGTCTGCCTTTGATGCAGATGTGGTTCTCTTCTGCCAAGTGTGAAGATTGCTATGGCACCTGGTTCACGGTCCAGCGTGCTGCCTTCCGCCTGTGTGGCCAACCTAGAGTAAGGACTAAAACCCCAACAGGAAGTAGATGTGGATCATTTTAACCTTGGCCGTAGATTTCATCCCAAACTCTGACTTCTGCAAATCAAGGTAAGTGACTAGGGTTTTGTATTCCTTCCAAAGTTACTCTTACCATTGATCTGGGCAGTCGTGTGCATTCGTGTGACTCCTCACATGTTAAACTACAGAAATTTAGTTCCTGATCTGCCTTTTCTATACGACTTACTATTTTTTATATATGTTTTACTGCACCGGATTCAACTCCTTTCCCAAACTTTTCAGTCCTATTCATCTTAATTTCAATGTCCTTAATCATTAATGTTGTTTTCTCTGAAATCGTCTTTATTTTCACAAGGTGTTCAATTCTGGAACCGATGCTGACCTGCTTGATTTGTGTCAATAGGCACATTTGAGATTTGCTTTCATGGTTCGACCTGAAGTGACGAACAAGATGCCTTGCACAGCTGCAAAGCCAGTTCAGGAATGGGATTTTGCTGCTTGTGCTGACACCTGTCAGGCTGCGGCTGTCACAGCCAGAGCAGGGCAAAGGGACAACGTTGAGCTGGTCACCTGCCTTACTTATCTGGGTCTGGTGATGGAGGTGCCAGCTGTCCTGCTTCCTCCTGCTCCCCTTAGGGCATTAGATCTGACAGTAAGTACTGGCTCGGTATTTGGTTCTCAAATGGACATGAGCAAAAGCATCAGGTTCAACAGGTGCAAAAGCTGCTACCAGAGTATGAAGGCATAAGGTCTGTAAAGCTAATGAGAATAATATTTCTGAAATAAATAAGTGTAAACTAGTGTAAACAAATAATAAGTTACATGAAATTGGGTCATGGTTTTTCAGGCACTAACACTATCAATAAAGCAAAATTATTAAAGGAAAAAGTGTGTTATATTATTTCCCCTGTGGACAAAACTGCAAAGACAATTTGAAACAATAATACGGTTGTAAATGACATTTTCCATCTTTCTCCCACCATTAAGCGAACTCTGATTACCACTGTGTGCACCACTCTGCTGTGGATGTTAAAATTAACGCTTTTAAAAACTCAACAATTATTTGCAAAATTAGAAGCCACCCTAAAAAAGATTTTTAAATGATTTGAAGAAGCCACTCAATTAACACTCTCAATAACCATCTACAGTGACAAGCAGAAGAGATGGATTGATTTTGTTTCTTGTTGTTCAGACTAGCATAGGCAAGGATGTCAAAATAAGGATGGCAGATACTGACTTACAGCATTTCAGCTGCACAAAGAACGTATCTCGATGCCTGGCTTAGTACCATCTTCATTGGGAATTGAATTTTCAGAGTCAAAGTGCATGTTATTCTGATTCTATTGAGACTGATAACCTGTAATTCAGTGAAATTTTTATTATTTAATGTGTTCCTTCTGGATTTGTAATTTGGGGGTGAAACTGAAAGCCAAACTAAAGCCAAATGGCTACTGATGTTTATGTGTGGGACATCTCATTGTTTTAATTTGGAGTTAGGAGTCTCAAGACCCCTGAGGATATGTGCTGAATGAGGTGTTTGAAAGCAGCATGATTAATTTTTCTGCTCAGGTGCAGAAGCTTAAAATAAAAACTTTGGGAACATTTTGGAGAAAAGCCAAGGATTTTAGGCTGCCTTGAAATAGGAAAAAGTGAATGAGCAGAGGCTCTGAAACCAAAAATAATAAAAGTGTGCATCACGCCTGTGTAATTTTTCCTTGAAGCTCCCAATTCTTTCCTTCCTTAATTTTATTCATTTTCCTCTATTCTATCACTTTTCTGCTTCAGTAAGAAAAGAAAAGTGATTTTCCACGAGAGAAGATGAAGCTGTGGTGGCACTTAGCCTTTCCATTATGATGATACCCTTTTACAGACCCTGGAAAACCTCTGTGCCTGGATATTGAACAACGTCCCTAGTAGGAGACACACTGAATATTTTCTTTGTGCAAGAAAATGGCTACAAATAGGCCAGTTTTCATCAATATAATTTCTAAGAGCAAGCTCAGTCAAATGCTTACTCAGTATGTGATTTTTTTTTCGTTTGTTGCTATTTGTGTTGTATCTCTAGATTATTTTATTTTGCAGGGGTTTTTTTTCTGGATTTTGTTTTGTTTTCTCATCACAACCAGAGATGACTCTAGTTTTGTTTTTTTTTTTAACTGTACAGATGGATAATAAATTTAAGTTAGAATGGAAATAAACTGCTTTTCTTCGATTTCTACATCATCTGTAAGGGTGATGTGCAGTTCCCAGTCGTCCCCGAGCAGCAGTTCAGGGTGCCGGGCAGGGCTGCCACTAGAGGGCACGAAATGATTTTAAACACCGGGGTTACCAGACTAATGGCAAATAAAGACTTTGAACTAGCAAGGAAGTAAGTGAAGAAAATGCGATAAATGCGACAGATATGTTATTCTAGGGTTCTTTTTTTCGGCTTCTAAAAGATCGAATGTCATTGGCTTTTAAATTTTTTGTAGAATCGTACTTTAAAACATAAAACAGGTGCAGGAATGGGGACACTTCATAGTATGCTATGGAATTTAGGAGAAGATGCAGTGGAGCTTAGGAGAAAAGGAAGTATTTTTCAAGTGGGAACATAAACTAAACAGTAATTGCACAATTATTTTTTTTTTTCAAACTAGGTTGTGTAAAATTAGAGATAATTGAGCAGAAACACTGAGGTTCTGGTTTGACCTTTGCGAAACCTATTAGCTGTCTCAGCCTCAATCTGTGTAATAGATGGCTGTTACTCACAAATTCTCAACCCTCCATTTAATATTGCTTGGAATGCACGTCTGTCTCCGCTCCTTGTCTGAGGAGATAATGTTTCATAACCATCTAAGGATACTGTCAAGATAAATCTATTATGTATGCAGTTCTTCCGTGCTGTGGCAGTGGGGGTACGTGCTAGACAAACATTCTGAATGCTGCTGGGAGTCCTTTGTGGTTACAGATGAATGGACCGGGGTCAACTGGCAGTCCCTTGACATGCGTACAGGCAGAATTTACCCCCGAAACATAAAGACTGAGACACAGCAAAAGAGCATGCGTGACCCTGCTGTGCTTTAGCCCAAGCTGCCACGTCCTTGAGGAGTAATCTCAGTCTTACATATCACAATCCAATAACTTTCATGTTAACATGCATTTTATAAAAAGCAAGACTGTGAGCTAAGTGGGCGACTGGTAAGGAAATCCAGGTGAGGCCAGTGTTATATCCATCTGTCATACAAATGTGGCATGAAAATAAAGTTATCTCAGCAATAAATCCAGTGTATAGGATGAACCAAGTATGGTATAGCAAGAATGAAGGGTTGAGCATTCATTCATTTCCCACATGCAGCTATCTCTATCCTCACCCAGGGCAGAGAAATTGCAGAGAGGATCTCCTTAGTGGGTTCTGTACCTGTGTGTGTAAATTCTGGTCACTCCCTACAGGGGTCTATAATGGGAAAACAAAGGCTGCTGGCTTCTAGAAATCCATGGGACTTGGGTCCTTTGGGCTGAAGATGTTCACATCAACCTTGAAGTTGCTCTGGCCCTGTGCAGAGAGGGGGCTGGCAGAGGCTGGCCTCAGAGTCAAGGACTTGCAGCTCCTCAGTTATACCTGCCAGCTGATCAGGATGGTTGAGCCTTGACTCGATTTCATGTGTCTATGAGTTTTTACTGTTCATTGTGGAACCTTATGAGAGTGACTTCTCAGTCTCAGCCTGGAAATGAGAACAAGTTCTTACTAACTTATGCAACAGACTGGTTTTGATGTTAGTTTGGCCATCAAAGTATCTTCCATTCTCTCGGTGCTTGTGTTTAAGCTGAGAGTGTGTTCTGCTAGCAGGAGGCAGTGATATTAAATCCTGAGTAAGTGAGATTGCTGTCTGATCATCAAGGGGAAAAACTAGCTTGTGTTGTTGCTTGAGGACATGAAGTGCAGAAAGGATGGACAGGGAGGTGCTCGTGTTGTCTGCATCAGCTCAAGAGATGAGGAGTTCTGAGAAGCTTGGTGGCTGAAAATAGCATTAAGTTACTCTAAGGTAAATGTTTTAGCTTCTGTGTTTTGTTGGTCTTTTGGCAAACATAGAGGCCTGCAAAGGATAAGGTGGTGAAGAAGGTTCCTGCTGTACTTGGTTTCATCTACGTGTTGGTGAGAAGGTGAATGGTATGAATTCCTTATCACAGGTGGTGCAACCAGTCACTTCCTTATTAAATGCTTACTTTAGAAGGGAGTTCAGTGCTGGAGACGTACTGGGCATTCCATACCATTAATGAAATATTAAGAGATGATAACTTCCTAAAAGAAACAGTGTCAGAACCTGCCTGTGGCTGTTCTACATGCATTTAGAAGAATGTTCTATTCACTCTCCATAAATACAGAACTGTATTCATATAAGCAGAATTATATGATTTTAAAATATATTTTTGTAAAAGGGCAAGGGAAATCAGAATTAGAAAAATTAAGAAGTTGATAGCAAGCAATACTGACTGATAGTAAGGAGAAAAAGCTAAAGGTATATTAAAAAATATATGTCCAGTGGGACAACAGGCAGGACTCACTCAGGAAGAAATAAAATCCTAACAACATTTTAGATGAGTATGGCATGAAGATGACAAAACTGCCAATGGTGATAGAAGAGCAATATTAAATATATCCAAAGTTATTCAATAAATACTTCTGCTCTGTATGTGAAAAAAATTATATTCACAGTTTTTCATGTCAATAAATTCCTTTCTGTTCTATTAGTAACTAAAGAGGATGTTTAACAGCAGGTGTTAAACTTTTATATCTTTGTAACTCACAACATCAGGACGGTAAAAAGACCGTCCCAAGAGCTGTCCAGACTAATGCTTTTAGTTTTAGGGTAAAACTTATATCACTGAGCAAATCTCAGTGGGCTAGGCAAAACCTGCTTTTTGTTGGCCATGGTGATTATTAACACATGAACAATTTATGGAGGGGTGTGATGAGTTTTCCATCAACTGAAGTCTTTAAATAAAGATTTGATGTCTTATAAATATGTGTTATTTTCCAAACATATTATGGGCTTCATTAGGAAACTAGCATGTGAGATGATGTGTGTTCTGTTCAGGGGATCCCACTGGGGATCATCACTGATCCTTCTGACCTTTAAACCTATAAATCTGGAAACCTTAACTGTCACCACAGTGTAGCCATTTCAGCCTGAAGTTTCTAGAAGGTCTCAGATAAATATCGCTATGGTTAGTATGATAGAATGAGTCTCAGAGTTCATATTTCTGCATGTATTTTCCTCAAGATTCTCCTAATCTGCACTGAGTTCCTATCAGTTTCATTCCAGGGTCAAGCCCTAAGGCTTCATGTATACATTAAGGCAGAGACTGGTGCATCTTGTACAGTAGATACTGGTCATGACACCAGGATGTGGGTAACTGTGGTAAAGTTACAAAAATTATACTTGAAATGCTATTAAAATGCATACAGCTGTCACCACTGCAGGTAGCTCATGAGTTTCTATCTACCTTGTAAATCAGATTACAAGAATTACGTTTTTATTTGTCAAACCACAGTCTGAAAATAATTTCCCTTCAAAATTATGTAATGCTACCACTTTTACTTGAGACTTGGATTTACTTAAACCCAACATTCAAATCAAAATCAGCTCCTCCACAGACAAAGTCTACGCCTGCTCTAGTGCCTACAGCACTGCACCGCTGCACCGTCTGTGGAACAGCTAACTCCAGTGTTCAGGCTAAGAGGAGAGTGGGATATCCTGGAAAACAAGGAGTGGAACTAATAATGAAGGAATTATTGCCACTGGAACCCAAAACATCTTCTAATCCCATTTTACCTCTCATGTGGAGTTACACGCATGCAGGGAGCCACTCACATCATGCTGTTTGCACGCCTGTATCAGCTGCAGGAGCAGCCAGCTGAGCTCTGCTGCATTGGTGCTGTGGTGGGAGAAAGCAAGATGCCAGTCGGCTCTGGAGGCTGCATGGGGGCACCTGAGTAAGGAAGTCTTGCTGGATCAAACCAACTTCATGCAGAGGCAATGAGAGGGATGACTGCACACAATGACTGGTTTACAGTGAATCAGCAAACCAGCTTGAGGTGTTGAGTACTTGACTGTAGAAATTTTGAAGTGGCTAGTTCTGATAGGGCAGATAGGGCACTCCATGTCATTCAACTCTAAGAGAAAGTGAAACTTTTTGAGATTCTGCCATGGTATCTCTGCTTACGTGATGGGGATGTACAATTAATGTACAGGAAAACTGAAGGGATGTGCAATTGGAAAGAAATATAGCTAAAGATAGTAGGTGACTTATTCTTTCATCCTAGCACACCAAGGGTTTAGTCCATGTATGGTATTCCTTTTCTATTAACAACCTAAATTTTTTAAAGTAATTTTGAAATGTCTTTCTCAGCCCTTAAAAATGCTTATTTTATCAAAAAGTCAAATATTTCTCATAGGATGTTTAAATATTATGCCATAAAATCTTTATATCTATACTGAACCAAATGGATTGTTTTTCCTGCTCACCATCCTTGCCTGAGACACCTCTGGTGGACTTCCTTGCTTCTGTATTAGCTCACAGGGCTTGGGAGCAGCATGCTTAATCAGCAGAAGGTTAGTCACTGCGGTTGAGGGCAGCCCAAAGCACAGCAAACACATCGAGGCACACAAGAGGAACAGTAAATGATTCCCTACTTATGTAAGTGCCTACTAGACAGACTTCCCGTTGAAAATGCTGGCATCAACAGCATTAGCATGTGGCTAAAGAATGTGTCTTTTTAAGGAGATTGATGGGATTTGTGGTAAGGCTACAGCCCACTGTGGCGCGGAGAGCTGAGACCCCCGCTAACCTGGCTGGGGAGCCCACAGCTGTAGTACCATGTTTCTCTTGTCTCTCCATCAGTGAAACTATTTTTAACAAGGGATGATTTTTAAGACTGAGCATAGCAATGGACAGTCTGTGCTTCTTGGACCTGAGTTGGCACACAGGGACATTACTTTTGGCTTCAGGGTCAGCATGAGTGGGGCCAGCTCAGGTATCTCCGATGTAATGTACAGGTCTAAGTCCTCAGACTTGTCCCCTGCATTCATAGTCTACATAGGGCTGTTGAGATGCTGTCCTCTGGATGACAGGGCCCAGCTGTTGTCTCAGCAAGACATGAGGTCAGCATCTCTTACAAATAAGAGAAGATGCACCCAATATTTTTTTAAATATTCCTACTCCTATTAAAAGCCAAATCTTGTAGCATTACTCAGATGAAAAAGCACATTTTGATTCCTGGCTATGAACTAATTAAGAAACACAAGACCTACCCCTCTTAGAGGGAATGTTGCCCCAGGGCATTCCTTTCCTCTTTTCCAATGCCCAGGGCTGTAGCTGAGTGGTTACTGAGTGGCTGATGGGCATCAGCCTTGGTTCATTGCACCACAGGTATCGGATTGTATAGAGAGATCTCAAATGCCCTGGATGCAGCAGAAACTATAAAAAGGCAACAAGTCCAAGGCATTTGTGGGCTTTTTGCCAACAGGGATCACATGGAAATGTATGTTTGTTACCTTGCTTTTGGAGACGTGCTGATACTGAGACATTTTATTCTGAAAAAGCATTTTTCACAATGCTTAGATTCATCCATGAAATAAACTTTATCCCTTCGGAGGAGCAGTTATCAATTACGAAGGTAATCCTCCAGTGATGCAAACTGAGAAGGCTCCGTAACACTTGCTCTGCAGCATTTATTGCTTATTCTGGGCCAGTCTTTTGCAGACAGCCAATATCATAATTCTTAATTTAACCACATCAGCATGTCTTAAACCTGTCTTAAGCTATAACTGTTCTGAAATCCTTTGCTGTTGATAAATTTCTCATCCTGCTGTCCATAAGCAATCTTAGTATCTTTTTCTGTTACATTCACATTCAGTTCGAATCAGATAATAAAAGTAAAACATCTCATGCAATATGTGAAAACAGCTCTTTCCAGACAATTCAGAAACGCTCTGCCAAGTACTTTGAGGCTGTTCTGGTAAACACATAAAAGTTATTAATCCAAGAACTCTCGATAAACTGCCACTAAAATAAGGAGAGAAGCACTTTTCTTTGCATTATTCTTGGTGCTAAAGTGCAGGAATCCAGCAGCAGGTCTGTGCTTTGGTGTGGTCCCTGTTACACGAGCACTCTGATGCTGGGCCAGGGCAAGTTCCCATTCATCAAGGAGCATGCATTAGGCTTTTGTAAAGTTCTAAGTGCTATGGAAGGTGAAATCCTCCTGGCTACATCCTTACCATGTTTGGGTCAGTATGTTCCAGTGGTTTCTAACTGATGACATCGTCAGCAAGTAGAGACCTGGGCACAGCGTGATATGAAGACACTTACAATATACAACAGCCAAATGCCAAATTCTCCATCCAGTGTTGTGAGGAAGGCTTGTGTACACAAGCAGGGCTGTGTGTAACCATGGTATTAACATATATAGAACAGATGATATGATTTTGGCTGTCTGGTCTAATTCCTTGCCAAGTTTCCAGTAGATTAATCATGATCTAATTTGAAATAATTGAATCAGGTTGTTGGTTGGTTTGTTTGTTTTGGTTTGGTTTGGGTTTTTTTTGGTTTTTTTTTAGAACTGCTTGTTCATCTCCAGGGCTATGTATGCCACCACTGCAATCATAGCTAGAATATTTTTTATAATAATCTATAATTTTAAGTGATCAAAATTACAAAATCCTCAGTAAACTAAAGTCACCAAAGCAGGTTACTAACTGGTCATCTTGAACTCTATCCCAACAGTTGTTCTCTAAGTTGATGTGCAACCATGGGGCTAAACTTGTGAGCTTTTATAAAGCTAGTGTGTAGAGCTTAAATCCAGAATTGTATATAGAATTCATTTTTCTAAATCCATGTTACATCTTCCATCAGATTCATGGTTGAGGAAGCTTCTTGACCTAAAAGCACTGAAAAATTAGATTTGATTTTCTAGAGTAGTTGTTTATTACTTTAAACCAATACACAAACTAAACACAGACAATATGAGATTGTGGAAAGATGGAAAGTGTGGGTTGAGTCGACATGTAGGGACTTATGTTTTATATTTGGTTTGTTTTTTTAGAAAATATTAGGTTCTTGACTTCTGCTCTATTAAAAAAACAAAATAATTGCACATGGTGGAAATTTATAATCCAGACCTTATTCTGCATTTCTTGTACAAATTCCTTGTGAGTTTTAGCACAAATAATAAATGAAATGCAAGAATTGAACTACCCACTTTTCTAAGGTCAATTGCTTCAACTATCTTCAAGTCTAAACAACCATGATATAAATCTTTCTAATGAATGGACATATGACATAAGCAGAAGTGCAAGGTTAGAGCTTTAATTTAAAACTAAAGGAGCTCCCTGGCTTCAGCTAGGGAGAGCCTGGGTTTTGTTAATCAGATTTTTCTCATATTCTCAAAATTGTATTTGTATTCAGTTTCATTTGAATATGTTTTTGATTTGTCCAAACAGCAGATGGCTATCATAAAGAGTCTGTATTTAACTTGGCACTTTCCATTCCACATTCCTTTACTATTCATAGCACAGAAGTCATACTCATCTCCAGTATACAGAAAAGGAGGCAGTTCAACTTGCAGCTGCAGATCTCTTCAAATGTTTGAGTATTTACAAACTTACTTACAGCATTATTTTTTTTTTTAAATTGAGAAGACCAGATACTAGATATAGTACATGGATTTAAAAAAAAAAAAAAAATTACCACTCATGAAATAAGAGAAAAACTGAGACAGAAGTTAAACTGGTGTCTGTAGTAAGGAACCTCTGCACTTAAAATTAGATTAATGTAGAGCCCATGTTGGTACAGGGAGAGTGGAACTATACATAGGCAGAAAAATTTGTTCTTGAAGACACAAACTGTCAAGCAACATGAAGAATAAAATATTAATCTGATTGAAAAACAAGACTGCCTAATATATATAAGAATAAAGGCATTTGTGCTAGTGTAATGCCTTTTTATTACTGGGGCTTCACAAGGAAGAATTTGACACTTTTGGGTAATTGTAAACAATATATATTTTTTTCAGTTCCTAATAGATAGCAGAATATGTTAAATAAAACCAATTTTCTAAACATCTTCCAAAGTTTTCTTTCAAATTAATTGGTCTTTGACAAAAAGTATCATTTCTCTTTACTGTGTTTTCAAGCAAATATAGTCAGTGAGTAGTCCTTTTTCTTACAGTTTCAAACATGCAAAACACTTCTAAAAAGTAATCTCTCAAGGGGTTTTTTGTATACAAGCTTGAACTGTGGATATAGTGGGGGGGTTTTGTTTTTGTTTTTTCTTGGTAGCATCCTTCAATTTATGTGCTTTTCCAGAGCTTAAGGAAGAAGAATTTAATCTCAAAATTTAGAAAGCAGGATTTTTGGTACATAAATTAAATTTCCACAAGACTCACAACCTATTACTTTAATAATTATGACTACGTATAACAAATGCTTATTCTTTAGAAATACAATGCCTCCTACTGAACTCATAAATGTGCTTTATTTTCAATATATTATCAAATACATTTTTTTTTCCTTTTGTTTTGACTAGCCTAAATTTTCTACTATTCAGAAAGCTTGGCTTTCCAACACACATGTAGCTGGAGGCAAGCAGTCTAGCATTACACATCAAAAAATAAAGTCAGCATACTAAAAACATGTATACAAAGAGTTTCCTTTACTGTAATATACACACAGCCACATGCTTAGTACACTTTACAGCATTGCTTGAATGGTATTATTTTTTTATATTAAGAATTATTTTATCTCACCAATAAACTATGGACAAGACTCTAATTATTGCCCACTGAGTTCTTCATTTCAACAACCAAAATGCCGTCATGGCAGAAAAGCGCAGACAAGTCTTTGTTCTCCACTCCATTAGGTAATTTGTATTGTCTGGTAAAGCTTCTGGATACAAAACCGTGTTCGTCCATCCTGGGTCCGTGCTGAGCTTTGATCAGGAGCCAGCCTTCAAAAGTCTGAATGATGATATCTTCGGGGCGGAACTGCACAACGTCCAGCAAGACCTGAAAGCCTGTGTTTTCGTCCTCGGGGCCACCCTTCCCAGCCCCAGCAGTACTTTCTGCGATGCAGCTTCTGGTGCTCGTTGCAGCTGTAGAAGGGCCCGGCAAAGCATATAGAAAGTGGTCCAGTCTGCGTGCTTGCAGCTCCTGGACATCAAACTGCTCCTGGTAGCGTACGGGAGTTTCCACCCAGTGTCTTATGACAGCTTCTGCCATTGCTGAGGCAGAAGGAGAAGTTGCTGCTCCTGTGAAGCTGCAGAGTCAGAGCAAACTCTTGCCAGTTGTATGCCTTACTCACAGACTAGTTTATCAGTTGATGTCGGCTTTCACTTTTAGCACAGGCAGAGCATAACATTTAATAGGGTGTGCTGTGCTCCAGTGCCAGGAGACTTGTTTCATCTTCTATCCACTAACAATAGAGCACTATTTATAGCGCTGGGGTCTTGAGTGGCTTCGACATGTGCACAGCTTTCATGCATAAGTAGTAAAAGCAAAATTTTAATGCAGCTCTGATTATTCCAATATTGAGCTGTTTGTTGTTATGAATAATGAGCAGACAAATAACGTGAAAGATTTTTTGCTTTAAATGGAAATTTAATTATTCTGTCTTTCCAAGGGATACATGGCAAAAGATACAAAGTCTGTATTTCTTCTAACTGAAATACAGATTTACTGAGGGAAGGGATTTAATTAGCTTGAGAAAGTAGGAATGGAGCAGATTTCAGGTTAGGTAAACTATAAAATTGTCAAGTGCATTAGATGTTGCAGAAGTTGTGCATAGGTGACATAAAGACACAGTTAACCATGTTGTTGTTGGGAGGAGGGAATTGTAACCATCCCTGCCCAAAGAAGGGGTGCCTGGAGGGCTGACCCTGCAATTTTCGTGACCTATAGACACAGCAGAGCCTTCTCCAGTGTGTCACAGAATCAGACTCAAGAGTGTGGAGAGAATTACAGTGAAAGCTCATGTTTCACAGCTCCCAGGAGAGGGCAGAGTTATTTTTCCCCAGCAGAACTGTAAAGACAACTACAACTACAAATCCTCAGTGCTATCACATTGTCCCTTCATCTTCTATGTGTGCTATCACATGTAACCTTCATCTTCTGGGGCTTAACAGCTTGAATCCATGATCCCATCTACTGCATGTGGCCAGGGAGCAGGACTGATGACCTTAAAGGCTTTCTGTGGTGTAATCTTCTTGCTAGTCTGTGATCCAGGGCAAATAATCACAGAATGTTAGGGATTGGAAG
>NW_010288416.1:322-2646 GCF_000700745.2 Antrostomus carolinensis | reverse complement strand
ATCAAGGGTTGGCCAACACCATGAGATGAGACTTTAGGGTGCTGGAGAAGGTTGGTGGCACCATCTGGCGTCACCGTACCGTTGACCGTAGGTGAAGGAACTCGGCGCCGCCGTCTACAACTGCAGTTGTTTGGCCAAAGATTTAGGTAAGATCTTTGAAGCTTATTGGGTTCTTGGTGTTCCTGGTGCCACCATCCCAGTCCCATGGCCTGGAAATTATTCCACCACCTTCAACATGGAGACACCTTTGGAGTTGAAACTCAACGACACCGACGCCGCTGTCTTCTTCTCGGTAGGTTCTCAATCCATCATGGTTGAGGTTGGTCTTTTTAACCTCCTCCTGGTTTCTTTGTTGGTGTTTGATGGATCTCTTGGTGGTTTTTGGGGTAGAGTTCTCCACCGGTTCTTTGTCCAACTGGTCGAACTCAAGATCTTGATGCTCTTCTCAACGTCATCGACGCCGCCGAAGAGTTCGTGGACATCGCCGTCATGAGTTATTTACCCACCACCGAATTCTCCCACCCTCAGAGGTTTCTACAACCCCCCATTAGAAGCCACCACCATGATTTGGTGACACTGGTCACACCAAACCTTCTCCTCCCTCTGTAGGTTCTGGCCGGCGATCGATAACCGGTTACGAAGAGCCGCCGTGGAACGCCGGGTCAACGTTAGGTTGTTGGTGGGTTGTTGGTCACACAGCAAAGCCACCATGTTCCCCTTCCTCAAGTCCCTCGCCGCCGTCGCCGATAACCGGACTCGTTACAGCGTGGAGGTGGTGGGTACCGCGGCGAGATGGCCACGCCGGGCCGGTGGCTGATGGTCAGTGGTTGAGGTTCAATGGTTGATGGTCAATGGTTGATGATTCAACAGTTGATGGTTCAGTGGTTGATGGTCATTGGTTGATGGTCAACAGTTGATGTTCAACAGTTGATGGTCAATGGTCGATGTTCAACAGTTGACATTCAATGGTTGAAGTTTCAATGGTTGATGTTCAACAGTTGATGTTCAATGGTTGATGCTCAATGGTTGAAGTTTCAATGGTTGACGTCCACCAGTTGATGTTCAATGGTTGGTGTTCAATGGTTGATGTTCAGCAGTTGATGTTCAATGGTTGATGGTCAATGGTTGACGTTCAGCAGTTGACATTCAATGGTTGATCTTCAACAGTTGATGTTTCAATGGTTGATGATTCAATGGTTGATGTCCACCAGTTGACATTCATTGGTTGATGTTCAATGGTTGAAGTTTCAATGGTTGACCTTCAACAGTTGACATTCAATGGTTGATGTTCAACAGTTGACATTCAACGGTTGATGTTCAATGGCTGATGTCCAACAGTTGATGTTCAGTGGTTGATGTTGATGGTCAATGGTTGACATCCACCAGTTGACCTCCACCAGTTGACGCTTCCCCTCCTCTTCTCAGCGCCTCTTCATGGTCCCGACGACGGCGGCGCAGTCCCGGATCCCCTACGCCCGGGTGAACCACAACAAGTACATGGTGACGGAGAAGACAGCGTATATCGGTGAGCACCAGCGCCGGCACCGCCGCCATGACGGTGCCATGGGAGGAGGAGGAGGCTGGTTCTTCTCCCCCTTCCACCCCCCAAATCTCTTCTGTAGGAACATCCAACTGGTCCGGTGACTATTTCACGCGGACGGCGGGATCGGCCTTGGTGGTGAGCGGGGTGGTGAAGCCAACGGGTACCGGTAACGTCACCGGTGACATCACCGACACCATCCGGGGACAACTACAGGAGGTGTTTGAACGGGATTGGAACTCCCGGTACAGCCCCCTTCCACCCCCCAAATCTCTTCTGTAGGAACATCCAACTGGTCCGGTGACTATTTCACGCGGACGGCGGGATCGGCCTTGGTGGTGAGCGGGGTGGTGAAGCCAACGGGTACCGGTAACGTCACCGGTGACATCACCGACACCATCCGGGGACAACTACAGGAGGTGTTTGAACGGGATTGGAACTCCCGGTACAGCCCCGACATCACCGACGCCGAGCGGTGGGAGAACCTGTGCGGTGAAACCACCGGGGAATAAATCGGGCACCGGGGAACCACCCGTGCCAAAGCTGGGCTCTTGGTTGTGCCAAAGCTGGGCTCTTGGTTGTGCCAAATCTGGGGGTTGTTGGTGCCAAAAATGGGCTCTTGGTTGTGCCAAATCTGGTGGGTTTTGGTGCCAAATCTGGGCTCTTGGTTGTGCCAAATCTGGGGGTTGTTGTTGCCAAAACTCATCTCACAAAGACCCAAACACTCAATTTTTGGTAAATCATTTATTTTTGAGGGTGGGGGGAGGGGCGGGGGGAGGGGTGG
>NW_010288416.1:0-289 GCF_000700745.2 Antrostomus carolinensis | reverse complement strand
AGGTCGAGGTGAGGAAGAGGAAGATCTTTGTTGGTGAGGATGAGGATGAGGATGAGGATGAGGATGAGGATGAGGGTGAGGATGAGGATGAGGATGAGGATGAGGATGAGGATGAGGATGAGGATGAATGAGGATGAGGATGAGGATGAGGATGAAGATCTCTCTTGGTGAGGTCTCCAGTGCCAGGGTCACCTCCACGGTTCAGCGGTGCTGCGGGTGGTGCCGGATTTGTGCCGGGAAGATGGTGCCGGGTGGAACCGGGAGCCCAGTTTTGGGGACAAAGATGGGA
>NW_010288415.1:0-1978 GCF_000700745.2 Antrostomus carolinensis | reverse complement strand
CTCTGGGTGTCCTCACATGGGTTTGGGGGGCCTCTGGGTGTCCTCACATGGGTTGGGGGGGGTTCTGGGTGTGCTCACATGAGTTTGGGGGGGCTCTGGGTGCCTTCACACGTGCTCCCTGCTGTCATCTCCCAGCATTGCCCAGCACAAGACCCAACCGTGAGGTTGTGATGAGTTTGTCACCGAATCTGCTCCGAGCAGCAGCAATTCTCTTTAGTTGGGATGAATTCATTAAAGCTCCAGGGTTGTAACAAGATGTCTGTCATTAACAGAGCACCCCAGGTGCTAATTAAAGGAGGAGAACAGTGATCTCTCACTTGAACACCTTTTAAAGGGCTGGAATTCTACAAACCACGACATCCCAACAGCTTTTTTCGACGTAGCCTGAGCTTAAACACCGCGCTGCAAAGCAGGAGGGTGGGTTCATCGTACGGGCTCAGCTTATCGATTCCTGGATCAAGTAGATCAGGCAGGAGCATGATGACATTCATTTATTTTCCTTCTCTCTCTTTGTCTTGGCAAAAGCCTTTCAAACATCATAGAATCATAGAATGGTTTGGGTTGGAAGGGACCTTAAAGCTCATCCAGTTCCAACCCCCCTGCCAGCAGCAGGGACACCTTCCACTAGACCAGGTTGCTCAAAGCCTCATCCAGCCTGGCCGCCAACACTTCCAGGGAGGAGCAGCCACAGCTTCCTTGGGCAACCTGTTCCAGTGTCTCACCACTGCCTCACTGCTCCCCGCAGCAGCGGCATCCCTGGTGGAGGTCATCTCCAACTTGGAGGAGCTGAGTAGCGATGCAACGGAGCAAGACCAAGGGAGTTTGGTGCCCACTGCTCCTGTGATGGACTCACAGGTCTTTAGGAAATCTCTCCAAGCTTTAGTCACAGTGTTACTGAAGCAAAGGGAAATACAAGCAAGTGTCCTGGAGCTCTTAGCTCCCATGACAGTGACTGCTTCAAGGCTGCAACTTAATTAGTCCTTCTCATCAATAAACACGAGCTCCTGGTGCTCAGTTCTGCAGGAACATCCCACCAAGAGCCCCATGGAGAGCTGATCTTTGGGGCTGAACACAGGTAAAGGCAACATCTCAGCTCTCATCTGGGCAAACAGCCTCTCCCCTTCCCTCCTGCAGCTCAAGCTATAAACTACAGGACCTGGTTCCCTGTTCTGCAACCTCTTGCATCGCTCAGGAGTATGAATTTTCTATCACAGAGTTGAGGAGTCTCATGCCCTGCCCATCCTGAGACCCACCACATGCCCTCACGTCTATGGGCTGTGCTCTGCATTGGCCCCCCTGGGAGAAAAAGCACATTGGGAGACCAGATCTGGCAGATGGGATCCCAGAGAAAAAGGAGAATGAGGGGCAAGAACCCAACCCAATAAAACCAGTTTGATCTCAGAGGAACGAGCTGTTCCCCAAACCTCACGATGAATACGGTCAATGACAGGAACTGCTCAGCCTTTGAAGGACGCCGAAGAACAAGAGATGTTCTTGTGCTGTTATTGATTATTAATAAATTTTGTAATGTTTCTCACTCTTTAGACTTTTCTCCATATCTCATGTTTGTTTTCACACAATCCCAGAATTGCCTGGATTGGAAAAGACCTTGAAGATCATAAAGTCCAACCATGAACCCAACACTGACAAGTCCCCGACTGACCCATGTCCCTCAGCACTATGTCTACACCACTCTTCAATCCCTCCAGGGATGGGGACTCCACCACTGCCCTGGGCAACCCCTTCCAATGCCTCAGAACCCTTGCAGCAAAGAAATTCTTCCTCACATCCCATCTCAACTGCCCTGGCCACAACTGGAGCCCATTTCCTCTTGTCCTGTCACTTGGTCCTTGGTCAAACTATTTCCCCCAAAACAGTACTTCTCAGATGCTTTTAATACCAGGATCCAAACAGAAACCCATTGAGAAGGAGATGAGCAAAGCTGCTACAAGGCACCAAGGAGCACTGCCCTAGAAGG
>NW_010288414.1:0-5182 GCF_000700745.2 Antrostomus carolinensis | reverse complement strand
CCCGCAAGCAGCTGGCCACCAAGGCGGCCCGGAAAAGCGCTCCCTCTACCGGCGGCGTTAAGAAGCCTCACCGCTACAGGTAAGGCCGCCAGCACGGCACGACCCGGCCCGGCCCAGCGCTGCCGCAGCCACTGCCCTGCCTCACCCGCTTCCTTCTTCCTCCTCCAACCAGGCCGGGTACCGTCGCTCTCCGTGAGATCCGTCGTTACCAGAAATCCACGGAGCTGCTGATTCGCAAACTGCCCTTCCAACGGCTGGGCCGGGGAATTGCCATCGCCCAAGATTTTAAAACAGACTTGAGGTTCCAGAGTGCAGCCATCGGTGCGCTGCAGGTACGGGTAGTGGCCTGCTGGGCCTCGGCGCTCGCGGTGCTGCCTGTGCTTCGCTCAGGGTTTCTAACGACATTTCTTCTTGTGCTTTTGAAAACAGGAGGCCAGCGAAGCATATCTGGTGGGTCTGTTTGAAGATACAAACCTGTGCGCCATCCATGCCAAGAGAGTCACCATCATGCCCAAAGACATCCAGTTGGCTCGTAGGATACGGGGAGAGAGAGCTTAAGTGAAGGCTGTTTTTATGGTGTTTTGTAGTAAATTCTGTAAAATACTTTGGTTTTAATTTGTGACTTTTTTTTTGTAAGAAATTGTTTATAATATGTTGCATTTGTACTTAAGTCATTCCATCTTTCACTCAGGATGAATGCTAAAAGTGACTGTTCACATAAACCTCAGTGATGTGAGCCTTGTTGCTCAGGAGTGACAAGTTGCTAATATGCAGAAGGGATGGGTGATCTTTCTTGCTTCTCATGCATGTTTCTGTATGTTAATGACTTGTTGGGTAGCTAAACTTGTAAGGTACTAGAATTGATATAAATGTGTACAGGGTCCTTTTGCAATAAAACTGGTTATGACTTGATCCAAGTGTTTAACAATTGGGGCTGTTAGTCTGACCATACATCACTGTGATCAAATGTGGACTTTTTTCAGAGGGTGAAACTACAAGTCTTAACCACAGTGTAACTTACAGTTTCCTAAAAACGTAAACCTGGCAGCTATAGAATACACTATGTGCATTTATAATAGCTATTTTATATATTGTAGTGTCAACATTTTTAAATTAAATGTTTTACATTCACATGTTGAGAGGAGTCTTTGTCATTTGGTTTGTATGGGCTTGAAGAAGCTGCTTCCTCCTCCTGGCTCCTGTCAGCCTGCACTGCTGCTGTGGCAACTTCAATTTGTCTTGTCAACAGAACAGGGACCTCACCCTGGCTGCCCTCAGAGGTTTTTGGAGTTTTTCTGTTGTTTGAGTCACTGCTCTTGGCTGGTGAGAGCAGAGCTGAGCCCGGCAGCGGTGGGGTAGAGGAGGAACATCCTGATGGACAGGCCTGGGCAGCAGCCTCCTGCCTTTGGTGGGGGCTTGTGGGTTTTTAATAAAGTTCAACTGCTTCATGCCCCACTTGGGCACAATTATTGCAAGTTGGGTTTTTGGTTTTTGGTTTTTTTCCCCCTCCTTCTTTGCAGTAGGTGCTGGGGAAGTTAATGTTAGTGGTGTGACTGGTCTGGCTGCTTCAACTGCTTCATGCCCCACTTGGGCACAATTCTTTCAAGTTGGGTTTTTGGTTTTTGTTTTTTTTTTCCCCCTCCTTTGCAGTAGGTGCTGGGGAAGTTAGTGGTGTGACTGGTCTGGCTGCATGACTAAGTCCCAGTTAATAGCAGTGCAGGATGGCGTGCGAGTGGAAGAGCTAATTACACAGCCCCAGAGCAGACAGGCTGCTGAGCAAACTGGAATGGGCACTCAACAGGACTCACATTTCCCACCTCACAGGATCATACTCAAACCTTCCCTCAGAACTGGGCTCTGCAAAGCCAGGGCTGGTTTTCTCAGCTGTACCTTGTGAGGTGGGAGAGGAAAAGGCTGCTCAGGCTGCCTCTGACACAGGTCAGCAACACTGAAATGGAAATGCTCTCCTCAGCTCTTGGAGAACAGGCTGCACTAGGAAAGCGGCACAGGGCAGTAGTTCACTGGCTCACCTGGGTTTATTTCAGTGAAATGAAAAGTGCTGCAGCAGAAAGCAGCAGCGTGTCAGGAGCAAGAACAGTGGTTCCTACCTGAGAGCAGGCACCGAGCCAGCGCTGACCCTCTGCGCAACTGCAGAGCGGCCGCGGTTACACCACATCCTGCAACCGTGGCCGGACAGCAGCGTGGAAACCATCCAGCCTCCTGCCCCGGGGAGCTGGGCCCGTGTCCCTCGGGGTGCTGCAGGTGAAGGCTGAGCCAGGGGGGCTCAGGGCTGGAGCCAGGGCTCTCCCTGATCACACAAACCACTCGGTGTGCTGAAATCCTGCGGCTGGAGGAACAGGCTCCTTACCACGCGCTCTTACACAACTTCCTCCACCCCTCCAACTGCCCTCGGAGCAAACACAGCCCCTGGTCCATACCATCATCTGCCACAGAGCTGCTAAAAACATCTAAAATGATCCAAAATTAAGTTTTAAACTCTTTTCCTCACTGCTAAACTTGCAGGGAAAAAGATTTCCTTGCATCTACTTTATAAATTATTGCTTTAAGGGGCTTGATTGAAGTTAAGCACTGTCTCAAAATTGAGTTGATGCTGAGTGATCTCGGGGGGGGTACACCCTGGGGAGGGGACACCTGGCAGGGATGTCCCCACAAGAAACCCGAGGGTCCTCAGTAGCCCAGAAGCCGGGTAATTTAGGAAGCACCACGCTCCTCACGTTTAAGCAGGTTAAAAATAAGAATTCCAAAGTGATGGGATTGAGAAATGTTTGATTTGCTGCTAAACTGCAGTAGCGGGCTGGGCTCCTGCAGGAAAAGTCTGTTTTAAAATAACATCCCTCGAAAACACTGTTTCCTCCAAGTTCTCAGTGGAAACAATGAACCATCTGGGTATGCCTAGAAGCTGTTTCTTAAAATAAAATCATTGTCTAGCAGTTCTTAAAAAAAAAAAGTAAAAATAAAAATATACCAAACATACAAACACAAAAACCAAACCCACCAGAAAACGATCAAAACGTCTATTTATCTATTTATCTAACTATTTATCTAACCCTATCAAAGTTATATGTCTATTTAACTATTTAACTAGTATCTAGTTAAACGACTATTTAACTCTATCAAAACATCTATTTATCTATTCATTTTTTTATTGACTAATCTCAATAAAAAAATAAATCAAAAAATAAAACCCATCTATTTATCTATTTATTTTTTTATTGACTAATCTCAATTAAAAAAATAAATCCAAAAATAAAAACCATCTGTTTATTTTTTAATTGAGTAATCTCAAGTAAAAAAATAAATAGATAAATAGATGTTTTTTTCATTGAGTAACCTCAATAAAAAGAAAATTAAGTCAAATCTTGAGTGTGCTGGACCAGAAGAGCAATTCTTGGTATCCCACTATCTCACTGTGATATCCAAAGACACAAACCGTTCTCTTACCGATTCTCCTGATGATTTCCTCGCATTCTTGCTCAGAACTCGACGCAAACACCAGGCAGTCGAACGTGCTCCCGTGCGGGCTCTCCGGGGAAGTGCTAGAGATGGAAACACGGCAGTGAGAGCAGCTCCAAAAGCCCAGCCCTGCCATGTAACCACGGTCCCCTCGCAGACCAGGGACCCCGCGCCTGCTCTGGATGTCACTTGTTTTATTTTCTAAGACCCTCATCCCTCTATATCCCCCCACCCACAGCCCACGGGCAGCACTTACACCACGCAGAAGGCGAATAAATTGCTGCTGTCCACGCAGCGTCCCACGCAGGAGATGGTGGGGTAGGGGTAGCGGCACAGGAGCTGCGCAGGGGACAGGATGGAGATGGTGTTGGGGGCTGCGGTTGGTCCTTGTTGTCCCCGTTCCTGGTTCAAAGTGGTCCCACAACCCCTCCAGCCGGGCTCCCCGCGCCATGAGATGGGCAGCTTTGGGAGTCACCAGTTCTTCCTGGTGCTGCTCTCACCCAGGCCTTGGGTATCGCTCGCTCACCTTTGAAGAAGTCTTCTCCTGTATGAGGACTTCTGCTTCCTTCACATCCAATAAAACCTCCTGAATGGGGGATGGAGGGGGAAGAAGCCCCCGATCATCACAGTGTCTGAGCTCTGCTTTTAATAAAACACTTACAAAAGGAGATTATAGAATCCCAGACTGGTTTGGGTTGGAAGGGACCTTAAAGCTCATCCAGTTCCAACCCCCCTGCCATCAGCAGGGACACCTTCCACTAGACCAGGTTGCTCAAAGCCTCATCCAACCCAGAGCCTCATCCAACCTCAAAAGCAGAGGTGATGAAGCACAGTCAATCACAGCTTTTTCAAGGAGTTGTTCTCTGTGCTGCCCTTTTGGTCATCACCCAGCGCTCTCTCACACCTGAATCATTTCACAAACCACCCCTCAAAGGCTCAAGCAAAAGTGACTCAAGCCCTAAAACACCCCTGGAACCAGGCTCAGCCTCCCCATAGTTTGCCAAGTGCTTTCCTGCATGTGGTTGGATTATTATTTATTTTTCCTTAATGCACTTTCTTCTCCTGGCTGCAGAGATGCTTCTAACCAGAAAAAAAAACAACCCACAGGGGTGGGGGGGTGTCAAAGACTCAGCTAGACCAAATGAACCTGGAGCCAGTAGCAAAAAAAATATATCCCTGGGCAGAGCCTGTATTTCCCTGCAGTTTTCTCACCAAGCCCTTCCTGGGATGCCCTCAGCCCTGTCACTCACCTGCGCTGCCGAGTGTCCCTCCAGCACGGTGTGGATGGCTCGGGCCAGCACCTCTTTGCCACCGTCCTGAAACGGAGTGAGAAGGAGGGAATAACCCATGGGCATGGGAAAAGAAACCCAGAAGAGATAATTTACCCCTAGGCACGTCTCTGCCCCATCTCCTCACCTTCCCAACACCTGTGCGGCCCAGGTACTGCAGGTTGTAGAGCAACCTGGGGAAAAAAGGGCTCGGGGGCATCGGAGCAAGACCCCCAGGCATCCCCCTGCTCTTTACAGGGGAAGATGCCCACAACCCCCCCCCACCCCCAGGCCATGGGAGCAGCTTTGGCCCCACAGCCTTGAGTGGAGACAAGGGACAGCGTGGGCATGGGGCTGCCCCGATGCCAGGACCCCCAGCCCAGCCCAGGGGCTCCCCATGGCTCTGGAGCTACCTGCCCCCCTGCAGCCTCCGTGGTTCC
>NW_010288413.1:0-7136 GCF_000700745.2 Antrostomus carolinensis | reverse complement strand
CTTGTTAGTCCTTGGCACGGTGATCTCTTGGTCCCGCACAGGTCAGCAGAAAGCTCCTCAGGTGTCCTCCCCGCCCGGACATCTCCACTCCGAGCACACCACACCGCTCCAGCCTGCGGTGCTTCCACCCAGGTGACTTGGGAGAGCATGGAAAAGTTACTCAGGGGTATCAACACAGGAGATAAGTCAGCACAAAAGTAGGAGGAATTTCACTTAAAGGGTTGGGCTTGTATGGGATTTTTTTTTTCCCCTACAGTAACCCAAATAAAAACAAGAAGATAAATACCCGGCTTTCTACTACTCCATGGAGTCAAAACATGACCAGAGATCTTCACTGGAAAGCATGTCATCCCATATTCTGTTTACAAGGAAAGGATGTTTTCCAAGCATGCCACTTAACTGAAAAGCCAGACTAGTGAAAGAGCATCTTTTATGTTGTTTTGGAAGAGACTAAACTCTATAAAGCAGCTTTTATTCCAACCTAAGCCTCTGCCACATAGTTGTACTAACCCACCTTCTACGTCACTAGGAAAACTTTCTGGTTCCAGACAGACTGGACTGATTGTGTAGCAGATCTGTCCTTCCTCCCTCCCTTCCTGACAAACCTTAGAGCTCATGAATATCGTACCGAGAAAAAGAAATAAAAAATCTGGTTTTAATAACTCCTGGGAAGTACCCAAAGATAATCAAGGCTGGGATATGCAGGTCAAACTGGTGGCCTGAAGGGGTTTCCTTTAAACCACTGACTTCTCAGAAATTTGCTTTTTTTATTAACAAAGGCTTGTGATTGCATCACAAATACTAGTCATGGGGATTTATTTTTTTAACTTAGTCTGCTCCAAGGATTTTTCTGCAACTTTCCTGTTTTACTTCATCCTCAGTTGTGGGCAATCATCATTTTGTTACATCATTCCCATAGAAACTGCAAGTGCTATGTGAATGCCATCTAAAGAATAAGCAGTGAGATGTACTATTATATTGTATTATACATATACAGTAGCACTTCAGAGAACTTTACGGGCACTTTTTTCATTTTCTCACCAAAAAAAAAAAAAAAAGTTAAAATAGATGGGGACAGATTTCTTAAAAAACAGTCTTATGAGTAGGAGATACCTGAAAAAATCTGACTATGTTCACAATTCACACAAACAAAGAACACCTCAACTTGGCAGCCAACTAAACCTGGAGAGACCACAAATCCGCAGGTGCCTAAATCTTCCGTATTGGAGTCAAAAGTGCGTAAGTGTCTGCTTTTAGGAGTGCTCGCAGGCATCGCAACGTGGACCTCCTCCTTGGTTTGCTTACTGCCCATCCAACCATCCGCCCTCTTCTCAAAATAGATTCTCTTGCACATCTTCAGCAATAGACTGCTACCTTCCCTTGCAGAAGAGCTGATGTGAAATGCAGATATAGTTGTCTTACCTTCAAAGCATTGTAGAAGCACAAAAAGACTAGGTAAGCCCACTGTAATTCTGAATGAGTGATCATATGGTGGTTTTATGTGGTTTATTTTAACTTCATCATTAATTTGGATACATTTTTTTAGCAGCTGCCTAGCTTTTAGAAGCAAGAAATTCCTTGCTTCTAATAGTGCATTGGCCTGGCACACTTCACTGACCAATGTGAGTAATCACCTGTCTGGCCACTTCTGCAAAGGATCTGTTCATACAAATCCAGATAGCAACTGTTTTTTCATCTTCCTCTATTTGTCTTCCCTATTCATGGTCCATATTGAAACAGTTTTAGTTTACCATGTTGTAAAACCTAGTTTAATGTTTCCAAGATAGCGGGAAATTATAGCTGAAAAAGTTAAAGAACTATGAAAAAGATGAACAAGAACTAGAAAGTAGAAAAGAACAGCTCTGGAATAGTTGGCTTCTATTATACTCATGTTATTACTAAAAATGTATCAAAATTGTACATGAATTCATAAGTAATTTTGGGACATGGATGTTTCTTAGCATTATATTGCAAGTAACAAATTTCAAATCTGTAGGAACTTGAAATAATTTTATTGCATATAGAATGAAGTGGCATGTTCCAAAGTGTTACTTAGATCAAACTGAATTTGAAATATTTTATGTACTCTAAATATTGAAACTACTGGTGATAAGTATTTGCTTGCTTGTTTTTTTTTTAAGTAGCTTGAATAAACAAACACTGCTTTAACAACACAAAATAGGCAGTCCACAGTCCAGTTGGGAGAAATTGTGTTATAAGACCAGATTACTACAATGGGCTGTAGTAGTGCAAGACAAAAAAAAATCATAGAGGAGAAAGCTTCTGTTTAAATAACTGTGTGAGCAAGCTTAAGTTATTACTTCATTTCACAAAGTTGTCAGGTGTGCTGCTTATTTTAAAGTCATTTAATGACTAAAAATATTCTAACTTGATCCTGGAACCAGTATAACTTCAGGAAAACAGTGCTCTGCCCTGGACTAACATGACTGTATTTTCCCTGTTTTTCATACTAACTTTTTAGCTCTCAGGAATCAGCAGGGTTGCCACTTGTTTTTTTATTGACGTAGTCATACTTGCATTTTCTGTCTGTCTGTATAGGAAGTGGCTCTTCTTAATACAGGCTTTTAAAGATGCTAGAAAATTGATGTTGTCTATGAAGGAGGAACACAGGCTGAGTTTTTCCTTCTTTTTCTTTTTCTTTTTATTTTTTTTTTATATAATTAACTGCAACCATACTGTCTGAAGGTGTGATTGCAGAAGTCTCACAAGCTAGTTAGTGTTACGCTAGGTTGGTACTTGTATGGACAGATTCCCACCCTCCTCAAATGAAATTCCTACAGGAAATATAACTGGTGATTCGCTCCAGATGTGGTTTTTTTTCCTCTCTGAGTCAGTGCTAAGATGAACAAGTCATCTAATGTTTTATTGGAGGAAAAGAAATAATATCTTCTGAGGAGATGTGCAAAGGATCTCATTATCCCTTACATAACTGATATAGCTTAAGATACTTTTATTGGAAGAATATCTCTTTTCTTTGTAGAATATTTTCCCTATTTTTCTAGATCAGCAAGATCGCTGAGACAGAAGGCAAGTCCAGTTTCAGAATAGGCATGTATGGCCCGTTGCATTTTCAGTGCGTAGGTGATGGAGATGTGGACAGAAATTCCAAATCTATGAGGATAATTAAGTAATAGTATAAAGTTACGAGTTCAATTCAATAATATTAGGGTTGATCTTAGAAAAAATAAAAGTAAAGTTCTGAAAATGTCTTCTGTTTTAGTCCTGCATTATTCCTTCTATGTCTGATCCCTTCTCTTTTTTTGATATAATTGGATTTTTTCCTGAACATGAAATTGCCTCTAAAAGATCTGGAAAAGTTTGCTGTGCAGTGTTTTTCTTAAAGGTTAATACTCCAAAAACTTAGAAAACTACTTTTTTAAATAAAAGGGCTTTTTAGCATCTTTTTAACAGTTTTGATTAGAAAGACTATTGCAAAACACAGTAGGGAACAGTCCACTGTAAGATCAGCATGACTCAGCCTTTTATTTACACAGCCTCATTGTTACATAGCCTGTTTCCACTATTTTAAAATTAGGACTATCTCTAAACACAAGAATTTAAGGAAATGTGCTCCGTGACATTACAAACCCAGAGGTCATACTGATCAAGGCTATTTTGCTGTTAAAAGTGTCTAAAATTGAAGAGTTAGACCAAGCCAAAGATTCTGAAAACTGTATTTCAGAGAAAATGTATGTGCAGATGAAGAACCTTCTGACAGCTTAAGGAAGATGTTATTAGTCAGAAGCATAGTTCTTAGAAACCTTGTTTGAAATACATAACTAGTAATCAGCATTATTTTCCCAGTTATGCCATACAAAACTGTGGGTCTCCTGTATTTAATAAAGGCATTCTGCTGCATAGTGATTTAGTGGTTTGAATACCATGGAAGTATTTAGTGCTAATATTGTACCAATACTAAAAAGAACTATTTGGATGTTTTGAGAACCCAGATGGGACACTCTGGGCCTGACAGGCAAAGCATGTTGAGCTCTGGGTCCTGCAGTCCCAGCTGATATAAAGTAGCTACAATTACAAATTGCAAATCAAAATGAAAGTGACTCAGGCTGTACTTACGGCTTACACTTTGCAGTTTCTGGTTCTAAGTGTTAATTTGGGACCTTGCTAACTCCAAAATACTGGTTTTCTAGAAGAAAACAGTAACCAATCTTGTGCTATTGCAACTATCTGTTAACTTCATTATAAGAACAGTAAATTCAATCTTCATAAAACATCTGACTCTTAACTTGGAATTTTCAAGGTCCTATTGGTTCAGACAGTGTTTGCCTTTTACAGTTTTGGAGGGGCTTTCATTTTGGCTTTTTAAAAATATTTTCTTAAAGTCTCTTTAGGGAAACAGATATATGGTGGAAGACATTTAGGAAGCTGAGTAAAGTACCTAGGAGCATACCAAAAGAGAAGGAATCAATCCTAAAAACTGACACTCAAATCCAAATAATTTCTTTTCTCCTGCCTTCAAAAGGCAGAGTGGCAGAAACAAACATAACTAAGTTCTAAATATGAATGCAGAATAGGTGTCATTTTCACCAGTGGTTTTCTTCCTCTGTGGATTACAAATGACTGGCATGTCAAAAACCTCCCCTGTCTTCTCCGGACAGACTAACTGGTACCATTTTGGGAAAGTCAGTGAGGTCAAATTGGATAAGAAAAAAAAAATTACTCTTGGGCTTTCCTTTTTTTTTTTTTTTTGATCAAATTGCCAGGACGCTAATTTAACTCCTCCACCAGCCACTAGTGTTTGATAAACATACTGTTGAGCAAACAGATGCATAAATTTTGTCACAAGTAGCGATTTAATGCTGTAATAAAAGCAGAAATCCTTACTGTAGCAAGCTACTGTATTTGGCAAAGATACTTTATTGTTTGTTTTCAAATTTTTCCATTTTCAATGCTGTTTCCTTCCTGTTGAATCACCAGGTGTGTCTTAGGATTCATGAAACTCAGCATCTAAGGACATTTGCCTCAGTGCCACTTTGATTTATTTTTTTCATGGATGTAATGAGTAAATCCTTTCTGTATTTCATAGGGACTCAGTTCTTCTGGATGTGCTGTTTAAATGATGAGTGAAGCGAAGCAGTGGCAAAGTCTGTGCCAACACAGTTGTCAGTAAGACCGTGTATCCAACACCGTTCAATCCTGGTGTGAAGGTTTGGTCTTAGAGAAGAAGAAAAGTGCCAGTTTCTGAGGTAGCATCTTAGCTTTATCCTTGCAAACTGAGTGCTCTGGGTGAGCAAACAGTCCCTGCTGCCGTGCGGAGACGCGGAGCGGTACTGTCTGTGGGGACAGCAGTGTGTGACTGTGGAAATAAACTCCTCCACAGGGGATTCTTCCTGTCACAGACGGAGCGAGAGGGGGAGGCTTTTCGCTCCTCTCCTTTTTATAACTGTGCGTAGACAAGCACGATGGGTTGTGCTGCTCAGGGTTTGAGTGAATGGGAGACCTGAGAGCGAGCTGTTACTCACAGGGAGAGGAAGATGCAGCAGTTCCAGCTATGCCAGGCTCTTCTGCATGTGAACACACACGCTGCTTCTCCTCACACTCATTTGGTGACGCCAGCTGAAGGGATCACCTTGTCTGTACCAGGGAATTTGAATACTGAAAGTGTGGAATGTGGTGATTTGATTACATGGAGACTAAAGCAGGTCACATGGAACACATACTGTTTGTTCTCTTGCCAAGTGACACTTGTGGGAAAAGCTGTACTTTACCTGTGTCCTCGGAAATCTCCAGAAGTTCCACTTCCCCTCTCTGCAGCCCTGCGGCTGATAACAGCACAGTAAGTGTCCTTTGGTGCTGCGGGCTGCACGTGTTGCTGCGTGCTTGGATCCTCCCTGGAACCATAAAGCCACATAACAAAGTTCCTGTATAATTTCTGTTGTACATGACTGTCATTATCCTGAGGTTAAGGCAACAGCTCTTCTTTCATTGCCTGTCTATATATTGCTGTGCAACTTGTAGTCTGATCTTAAAAATTGCTGCCACAGTACTGACTCCCTTTGTTTTAATTCTTTTGGCAGTTGCCTTCAACTTGCTTCCAGAAGGCAGGGCCAGTTTACTTACTTTGCTTTGTTTTGTTTTGTGATTTTCCAGCATAAGTCAGCAGGCTCCATTTCTCAATTAAGAGGTAGGAAATGATTGTTTCTGGGACTTTCATGGTTACAGATCCTTTTTCCTGGCAGAAGGCAAGATCACAGGCTGAGAAAAAGCTCTGATAGTAGAGCTGACATTTCACTTCTCCATATGTCTAGTTCCGATTCTGAACTGGTCTGCTTTCAGGAGTGGTAGCTGAAAGCCTCTTAACAGAATAGAATGCCATTTCTTAGAATCTAAACATAGTAAATAGTTGAGTTGTCATTCCAAGAATAAGAAGTTTTGCCTTAGTTTGCCTTAGCAGCCCTTGACTTTGAAAAGTCTTCTCCATTTCTTGGAGATCGGAAGTGACTCAAAACCATGCTTCCACTGCAGTTCAAACCCCAGAGCCTGATAGTCCCACCTGATCATACAGAAAATTAGCAAACAGCAAGGTCCTAAAAGTGCAGCAGTACATTTCCTCGGGAAAAAGAAAAGATCATGTTCCGTGGGTATTACATCACGTAGCCACAGATGTAACTGAAAGGAAGATGTAGCCCAGACGATTTACTCTTTTGTGTAGTTAAAAAAAAAAAAAGCTATATCAAACATGATCACATTCTTACATCAAGAGAAAACAAAGAAACCGGTTGTCATGTTGTCCATGCAGTCCTCTTCCATCATGATTAAGAACTGAGCCTGTGTAGTTTTTACCCATGTTACCCACTGCAGCCTCGTAGATCCAGTCGGTATTTCAAAGTCAGTATTTTTGTCAGGAAGGAGCTAATTAGCTACTAGACATAGGAAAACACTTCTTCTATTATGAAGTAGTGAGAAAATATATTGTATTACTTCTACAGTCTACTGAGAAGAGTTTCTTTTCAGTTCATGCCCAGAAATCGCACCTGTAGTTCCCCATCCCCTCTTACACTGCTGCCGTAAGGTAGCCAAGAGCTGAACGTGTGTTTGGCTTTTTACTGTACAATAAATAGTGAAAAAGGGGTGACCTCATTAATGTTTATAAATAT
>NW_010288412.1:0-430 GCF_000700745.2 Antrostomus carolinensis | reverse complement strand
TCTTACTCGGCTTTTTAAATTTTAATTCTTACTTTTAATTTGACTCGATTTCCGACTTTTGTGTTTTCAAACTTTATTCCTTTTTTTAAAAAAAAAATTGAGTTATTTTAAAATTTTCTTCCTTCATTTTTAAATTTTATTTTCTTATTCTTTTTTTAATTTCAATTCTTACTTTGTTTTTTAAGTTTTTATTTCTTTAGGTTTTAACAATTTTATTTCTGAATCTTCTTACTTTTAATTTGACTCGATTTCCGACTTTTGTGTTTTCAAACTTTATTCCTTTTTTTAAAAAAAAAATTGAGTTATTTTAAAATTTTCTTCCTTCATTTTTAAATTTTATTTTCTTATTCTTTTTTTAATTTCAATTCTTACTTTGTTTTTTAAGTTTTTATTTCTTTAGGTTTTAACAATTTTATTTCTGAATCTGGTT
>NW_010288411.1:0-1557 GCF_000700745.2 Antrostomus carolinensis | reverse complement strand
GGATGGGATGGGATGGGATGGGATGGCTGAGAGATTTGAGTAGGAGGCATATGTCAATAGTAGTTACCTTTGTGTTTGGAATGGCACAAATGAAATAAAAACCTACAGATGATACATATAGTTAGTCAAGTCATAAACAACACTGCCTTCTACTTTTCCAGATATATGTAATCTGATTTTGGTAGAGGGCTGTAAACCTGGATAGCACTTGAGTGGTATGTAGAGGAATGAAACAGAGGAATCTTGTTGGTGGCAAAGAGAATAAACGCTGAAAGAAGAGAGACAGATTATTATGATTTCATCAGGTGACACTTTGACATTTATCCTAGATTACAGTATTTTTAATTTCATTCCTTGATAATTTTAATTTTGTAATTTGTTTGTGGCTTTTTGACAAACAGTGACCGATTGTTGTTACTTTCATTGAAAAATTAGTGAATTTTTGAAACCAATAAGAAATAAATATTTTGAAGGACTTATTTTACAAAGACTGTAAGCCTCTACACATCACTTTTGTCTATAGTAGTTCTTAAGCATCAAACTCAGTCAGCATTCATTCTAATTGAAGGTTATATGATGAACAATGAAGAGAATGACAGAATTTAATTATCTGATTGCAGAATGTCTCAGTATTCATTCTTTTGACTTTCAACAGAAGCATCAATGAATGTACAGGCTTTGTGCAAAGCAAATGAGATCATATAAGCTTTGGCTTTAGAAATATGAAATTTAGTAGTTTTCAAAAATCTCATACATAATGATTAAAATAGAAATTATAGCAACTAAAGGTCATATAACTCTTGAGGACATTTAAAAAGGGAAATTTGAACAATTTTTTCAGCTTTCTCATTGCTTTAAACTTGAAAATACTGCCTCAGTTCACTTTTGATAAAGTGTAGTAACTGAAATAAAGTGATGAGAGATATATATTTTACGTCAGACAATAAAATATGAACTCAAGCCTTCATCCAATTTCTATTGTTAAAATATTAGAAATTATTGAAAGGATCATGAAAGGTAGATCTAGTGGGTCCTCAAGAGTATATAACCCACTCCCATCCCCCAGTGCTGCCTCTAGCTATATGTATGTAATTTCTGACAGTTATTTATCTAAGTTTCATAGTGATGAATATACTGGAGGTTCCACAACTGCCATAGACATAACATTTCAGTGCTAAACTATCCTTAGAATTAGAAAGGTTGTTTTTTTGTTTTCTTTTTTCCATATGAAGTTTAGTCTCTTTTTCTACAATTTAAACTCAGTATGTTCAGTTGCATCACCTTTAGCATCTGTTTTTTAATATTTACAGTATTTTCTTGTGCAGGATCTGTAATGGTAAAATCCAATTACATGTCTACAGAGCACAGTATGCCCTGTAACTCTGAATAGCTGTGATAGTTTAACTTATCTGGCAGCCAAACAAGACCCAGCTGCTCAGACCTCCCATCCCACTTCCTCCCCCACCGGCAGAATAGGGGAGATAATTGGAGGAGTAAAGGAAAGGAAACTTGCAGGCTGATATGAGAATTAGAGTAAAATAAAATTAAAATAATAAT
>NW_010288410.1:0-4495 GCF_000700745.2 Antrostomus carolinensis | reverse complement strand
CGCGTGGGCTCTGCCCGGGCAGCTGCTGGGTCCGTGACACAGACCGGGGAAGCTGCTTTGCCCGAGAGCCGTCCCCGGGTCCTTAGGGGTAACAAACACGGTAGCTTAACTTTTATTTTCCCAAAACCCTGAGAGCCTGAGAAACTTTGAGCGTTTCCAGATTCAGGTCATTGTTTAAAAACCGAACAAACAACGACAACAACTACAAAAACAAACAAACAAAGACAATGAGCTCCCGTGTCTTGTTGCTGCAGCAGCGCACCGTGGTGCTAGGGTAGGACAGCTCTAACGAAGGCGGCATGGAGAGGTGTCAGGATCATCACCTCAAACCCACGCAGCTGTCTGGTGTGGGGCCACGCTCACAGCTGCTGCTTCTGCCTCGGCTCTCTGCTGTGGAGCATCTTTCTGTCGAGAGGCCTTGGCTGCTTCTGCTGGCAACAACAAACATTGGCTCAGGAAAGGTTATTTCTCTCATTTAGGTTCCTGCTCCAGCAGGGGGATTGGACTGGATGATCTGAGGTCCCTTCCAATCCCTGACATTCTGTGATTCTGTGAGACTGGCAGCCCATGAGGAAGTATGTGACCTGGTTCCCTTCTAGTCCCCTGTGGATGTGCCCCTGTTTTTCTAGACATATATTTGGAATTTTTTTTTAAAGTTAAGTAATTCTAACCTTAGAGATTATGGAAGATGCTGAGTTCACAGCTTTGATTTTCTAACATATATAAGTTGGATATATTTAGTTTTAAACTTTTCAGCCTAAAATATCCTTCTCTCATATGAATGACACCAGATCTTACTCAGCTGATGAGATCTACTCCAACAGCCTTCCCAGTGTCTTGCATCTGAGGGAGATATCCAGTGCAGCATATATCTGTTTATGGAATAAAGACTGACTGTAGTCATCAGGGTTATAACCCATAACTGAGCCAGGAGTATACCTATTTTTTAGACTTATATTGTTCTGTCTGGAGAGAAACAGCAGTGGCCTCCTTTGGGGACAGAGAGCAGGCTCAGACCATCAACTTGAAAACCACGGGGCCAGGGGAGTACCCAAATACTGGTTCTGGGTGGTGGGGGGGTGTGACGCCATCATACTTCAACTAATTAAACATAAAAGAACAGGTTGCCCAAGGAAGTTGTGGATGCCCCCTCCCTGGAAGTGTTTAAGGCCAGGCTGGATGAGGCTTTGAGCAACCTGGTCTAGTGGAAGGTGTCCCTGCTGATGGCAGGGGGGTTGGAACTGGATGATCTTTAAGGTCCCTTCCAACCCAAACCATTCTGTGATTCTGTGGTTATTGAGGCACTTGGAAGTGGTAGGGAATTTCAGAAATTCTGTAGAGCAAAGCCAGTCTGGTGGGGGGTAGGTCACTGCATCTGGCTTCCTCTTTCATACTGACACCTGAATGTCTGACTTCATGAGACCTTAGTGAAAACTGCCTGGTGCTCTAATTCTAATAGCATACCCAGGACAGTAAAAATGGGAGCTGACAGTGGAAAGCTGCAGAAGCGTATCATGGTACTGAGTGACAGGACGATAAAATGGCAAATGAAAGTCAGATTTGAAAAATCTAATCTGATGTGCATAGAGAAAAACTGTCCTAATACTTCACACAGCAACTTGGTCTCTACTGGTTGTTGTCATTAGAAAGGAGGTTTAGTTTTACAGCAGATGCGGATAACTGAGAATGTCATGTCAAAAGAACAGATAAATATTATTACGCCATGATATTGCCTGTATCCTGAATACTGTGCGTATTCTCATCCTTCATTGTGGAAAGTGTACAGTAGATGTAAAAACAGTACAGAGAAGAGCAGCAGGGATGATCTGGGGAATGAGGAATGGTGGCTGTGGAGGAAACTCCGAAATACATTGTTACCTTTCAGGCTGGCAAGGTGGTTGCTTTGGAAATTTTATAGAGGTCTGTAAAATAATGAGTAACATCACAGGTGGATAGGGGAGAGTCAGCTCTAACACAAGAATTAAGGCTGTGTCAAATTAATTCATCTGGTGGGGCTCAGCAAATGAAGCGGGTACCATTTTGCACGATATGTAGTTACGTTTTGGAACTTGTTGCAAGAGGAAGTTGTGAATGTCAAAACTTCACAGAAGCTCAAAAAACCATTAGACAAATTCAGGCAAGAAAATTGGATTGAGATATTAAAAATTAATATGCTCCCATACCTCAAGGCTGCTGAGTCAAAGATCACAGTAATTAGAATAGCTGGGGAAATACCTTTTCTTATTGTGTTGTCCTGGAATTTTCAGGCACATCTGTGCTTCTAGTTGATGCCATTCTGTGAGCACAAGATGCAGCCTTGTTTAATGAGAAAACTAGACTGACAGGAACGCTTTAAAACTGCTCTTCTGAGTAAGTGTTAACGTAATTCTTCGTGCACATGGTCTGAATTTATAATCTGACTGTCATCTTGTATAATAAAAATTTAAAAAAATTACAGAGTTGCTAATGTTGGTAGACCATGGCAAAGGATGTGCAGGGTTTTATCCTTTTAATTCCTTCAGACCTGAACTTGGAAACACCCACCCTTGTTACTAGGACCTTCAGCACACTGAGAGGCATGGCAGTGTGTAGCACCTGTACTTTTTATCTTCACTAGCTAGGATAATGAGGCTGAATTTATCCTTCCTTTGAGGGAGAGAGCAATGAGTTCTGCTGGAATAAAAAACCTGGCTTATTTAATTTCCTTTTAGCATGTATTATGCTAGCCCAGGAAGTGCTCCAGAGGGACTACTTAACAGGCAATAAAACGTGTAATGATGAGCACTTCAGAAGCATGAGCAGTAAGAGGAAGTAACAGAAATCAAGTGAATCGCTTTAGTGCAAGCCCAGAAAGCAAGTGGAATACTTTTTTCTGTGTTTTCAGTGAAAGCTAAGATAGGGAAATACTGTAAGAACTGTTGGTTATGTACTTGTGGTCAAGTGAAGCCCATTTACTGTTAGCTATTAGAATTGTTAATTTCTTGTTCCCTTTGTGATGGTTTTGTTTTTTTTATTTAATCTGTTGCATTGATCTATATTTAGAAAGATGGTTACTTTAGATAATTTCTTTTTTGTATGTTCAAAGGAACCATAATATCTGACATCAGCCTTACTCAGTTTCTGATGTATGTACTGCATATGGATGGTACTGCTATGCAGAGAAAGAGCTAATTTAATTTCATAGAGAAAATTGGAAGTAGTTTATTACAGATGGCGGCTGTTTGTCTGTTTTGTTCTGAAGGCAGATGGGAAGCTCTAAATAAGCTGGAAGATGCGTGGAGCAGGGGCCCTTGTCTTGTGCACTACCCGCAGGGTGCCTCGGGTGCTGGAGCCTGGCTCTTTGTGTGATGTGAGTAGCAAGAAGAAAACAGCACTCTGAGGAGGTCTTAAAGTGATGCTACTCAGTACATCAGATTTCTTCTTGTGATTAAATTGTATTTTGGAGAGAAGAGTGTTTTTACCTACAAATCCCAGAATAAAAGCCACTTGTCTTGAAACTGTCCCGAAGCCTTTCGGTATGGCAGATACTCTGTCCCCAAGTCAGCCTTCCTGTGGATGTATTCTCTCGAAATCCTGCTGTGAGGTCTTTGAAAATTCTTTCTGCTCTGTAAAAGCAGATCTCTTTTGTTTCCTGTGCATTCTTTCAAGGAGTGTGAAGATTTTTGAAATCTGACTATTCTCCATAAGTTAAACTTTTATTATGCTAAAGTTAAAAGAAAGTGGCAAATTAAGATGCCTACAGTGTGTAAGACTTTATTTAATCTTTCCTGTGATTGTTTATGCTGTTAGCATGGAGCTACAGAGTTTAGCACGTGGTTTTGAGAGTACCATCTGGTTCTAGCTGAATTAAATGTGTACAGCTAGAAGTAATCCTTTGATCACAGTCCTTCATAACCCTTTTTCTTTCTCTGCATAGCTCTTGACTGCAAATTGGCCAGCAAAAAGCTGATTAATTGCACTCTTTGAGACTGTTTCCCATGCAGCTGAAAGAAGTGTGATTGATCTGCAACCTCTTAATCTGAATAAATTCCCTGTCTGATTATATTATATAGCAAGTCAGTGATTTAACAGCATAAGAGTCCTTCACTCCTTGTCCACTCATACTGAATGTGTGTCTGCCTTATTACCTGGCAATATAAATTGGATATAGATTAGGTGTGAGCACATAATAATATTTCTATTCAGTCAGCTGGGGTACGTGTCATATAATTTTCTTTCTAAAGACAAGATAAATGCTATCTGATCTGGCATGAAATCTGCTGTAGAAAATTACCACTTTGAAAACTGTGGAAAAAATATTTATCAGTAGCTTGTACCAATTCATGGCTTTCTGTTGTGCGTTTGTGGCATATTTGACCCGGTGTTAGGATTTTATGGAAACCTGGACTGACATTTAGTTTGGCTGAGCAGCTGGGGGACATCTGCATTTTCTAGCTATTCCACAGTATTTCATGGAGTGTTGTGAGAATCTGTCCTGGTTTTGCTAGGATAGAGT
>NW_010288409.1:21774-37195 GCF_000700745.2 Antrostomus carolinensis | reverse complement strand
ACTCTATGACTCCATGATTCTTATGACCTCCCTCCCATCTTCCCCATACATCAGATAGTGCTCACCACCATGTTGCAAACTTGCACTTTCCAACAGCTGGCAGAGAGAAATCAGACCTGAATCCCCTGATGGTGATAGATCAGAAAGGGCTTTGGAGCTCTTTGCTCCTGAAGCATGAGAGTGATATTTTCTTCATTATCACTCCAAGATTTTGGGACCAGGTCTGTGAAGCTAAATGAACCCAACTTCTCAGGCAAGGGTGAAGCGATGACTTCACGGGGCTAAGTGTAATTCTTAAACTATGAAGCTTTGCAGGACATGCCATGACATTTGCAACAGCACATGATAACTGGGTGTAGCCTGAAGATTTTCCTAGTTTGGCACAGCCAGAGCAGCGTTAGTCGGTGCTGCCAGCGTGTGAATAAGTCTTAGAATCATAGAATGGTTTGGGTTGGAAGGGACCTTAAAGCTCATCCAGTTCCAACCCCCCTGCCATCAGCAGGGACACCTTCCACTAGATCAGGTTGCTCAAAGCCTCATCCAGCCTGGCCTTCAACACTTCCAGGGAGGAGCAGCCACAGCTTCTCTGGCCAACCTGGGACACTGTCTCATCACCCTCACACCAAACAATTTCTTCCTCACATCTCATCTTCATCTTCCCTCTTCCAGTTTCAAGCCATCACCCCTTGTTCTGTCACTCCCTGTCCTTGGCCAAAGTCCCTCCCCAGCCTTCCTGGAGCCCCTTCAGGTACTGGGAGGCCACTAGAAAATCCCCCCAGAGCCTTCTCTTCTCCAGGCTGAACAGCCCCAACTCTCTCAGCCTGTTCTCACAGCAGAGCTGCTCCAGCCCTCAGATCATCCTGGTGGCCTCCTCTGGACTTATTCTAGCTGCTCCAGGTCTCTCTTGTGATGGGGGCTCCAGAACTGGATGCAGTATTCCAGGTCTTGCAGCTTTGGCTCATGTATTTGCAGAAACCATCTATGATGAAGTCACTGCAGCTACATGGTTCACTCCGCTTCTACAGGTCTCCTCTCTAACTGGGAAATGTTGGGAAGGAGGAGAACTGGAAGGGAACTCCCACTTCCCTGCATTTTCCAACTTCCTTACAGGAAAAAGAAGCAGAATTTCTCAAGATAGATATTTCTAACTGGGAACGTGAGGGTTTCCCCTGGAAATTCCTATGAGAAAATCCCTAGTTTTCCAGCGGGTCTTAACGGAAAAGCTGTTGTGTAAGAGGATGATGCATCTCATCCAGTTCAAGTAGGTCAATGGGCAGCAGGAGAAGGACTGGGCTCTGGCTGTGACTCGGCTGTTGGGTGACCTTGGAGAATCACTACCATACTGCTTTACCATCTGTGAGACAGGGATAAGAAAGTGTCAGACAAGAACGCGCTGGGTTATTCATAGAGGCCTCTGGCTGAGATTTCCAAACAGCCCAAGGGCTTAAGGAGCCCATTTATTCTTTCCAATTCAAAGCAGGCAAGTGACTCAGGTTTCCTTGCCACTTCTGAGCATTAAAATTCATAGAATCACAGACTGGTTTGGGTTGGAAGGGACCTTAAAGCTCATCCAGTTCCAATCCCCCTGCCAGCAGCAGGGACACCTTCCACTAGACCAGGTTGCTCAAAGCCTCATCCAGCCTGTCCTTCAACACTTCCAGGGAGGAGCATCCACAACTCCCTTGGGCAACCTGTTCCAGTGTCTGACCACCCTCACAGTGAAGAAATTAGGAAAGAACGCTTTCAAAAATATTTGTCTTGAGGGAAACAAGCGTAGGAACATGTGACTCTCTTCATTCCAAATACAAATGAGAGCAAATTACCAAGGCAGCTGAAATGTTTGGTTTGGTTGGAGTTTTACACTAAAAAAAAAAGGTCTGATGGAAATCTGAGCATCAACTGCTCTGCATGTTATAGTCCTGGCAGGAAAAGAGCCAATGCAGTGGGCAAAAGGAAACATTTTGACTCACTGGGATGGAAATTTTTCCATAATTTCCTGTTCAAACTGTAGGTGAAATTGATATATTCTCCCAAAATGTTTAGATTTCATTAAATAGTCAGATTCAACAGTAGCAGCAGTGTGGGTTTGGTTTAACCATCTCCAAGATATAAAGGAGTTTCTCCAGCATTGCTAGAAATTAATTCCCAGGTCAATTGGTAAAAAAACCCTGGTTAGAAAGTAGGTGACAAAAATGCCACGGAAAGGTGTGTGGGATCAGGACTGGAGGCTGGGAAGGGAGCAGGGGAACACCATGGGACAGCATCTCATGCAAGGGGCTGTGCTTCAGGATGGGATGTTAATGGAGATTTACAATTGGGCTAATCAGGTCAACAAAAAAATAAAAAATATAAAAAAATAACCCCCCCCCAAATATACAAAAATATACCAAAAAATACAAAAAAACCTCCCCAAATATACAAAAATACACAAAAATACTGTGTAACGTGCAGTAGCAAAGCGATGTGAAAAGGGAGATTGCAGTTTGGGGAAGGGGATGGAAGCAAAGGAAAAGGAATGGCAACATTTCTTGGTGTTTTATCCTGAAAATGTTCGATCCTGTGTAAGGTCAGGGGAATGGGCTGGATAATCTTCCTTCCCAGCTCTGTTTTTAATGGTGAAATAGGTACATCTTGTTTTCATTCTGACTGTTACAAAACCTGATACAGCTCTACGACTTCATTATAAAGACATTTGGAAACAAACAAATGAAAAACTGGACCCAAAGCTTTGTAAGCTGATTTTTTTTCTCCTGGAAAAGTTTTCATTTTGACAAAGGAGAATTTACAACAGGGGGAGGGGAGAGAAAAAAATCATCCCTTGGAAAGTGTTCAAGCACTTCTTGTCTTCCTCAGCGCTGTGTTTACTGCCATCTCAGATGCAGGAACAACACAGGGCTGAGATGCCAGGATTATACTTTCAAGTCACTGCTGTGTTGAGCCCTTATATCACCAGTAGCATCATAGAATCCCAGACTGGTTTGGGTTGGAAGGGACCTTAAAGCTCATCCAGTTCCAACACCCCTGCCATCAGCAGGGACACCTTCCACTAGACCAGGTTGCTCAAAGCCTCATCCAACCTGGCCTTGAACACTTCCAGGGAGGAGCAGCCACAGCTTCTCTGGCCAACCTGGGACACTGTCTCACCACCCTCACACCAAAGAATTTCCTCCTAATATCTCATCTAAACCTCCCCTCTTTCAGTTTAAAGCCATGTCCCCTTTGTCTGTCATTAACTGCCTACATCCCTGCTGTCCTAGCTGTCAAGATGGTCTTTCACCTAGGCTGGTTGCAATCACACCTCACCCGTGTTTCCATGCGTGTGTTCAGCAGATGTGCTGCTGCTTCCTGATCGAAACCCCACGACTAAGTGGAATTCAAGGTAAACATTTCCTCCCAGCCAGAACGGGCAGCTGTGATAATCACTTCTCGCCTGAGATCATTTTTCTTCTGCAAACCATTGGGCTGATGTATTGGAAACCCTGAAAAAAAAAGAGACAAGAGCGAAGAGGAGACCAAGAGCTCCATTAGAGAAGCCAAACTGGGATGGATTACTTTCGCTTGGATGCAACATAATTAAAAGGAATCTGTGAAAGACACACACACGGGGAAATTCCTAACAACATAAAAGGGAGGAAGGGATGGCTCATAAAAGAGTGATTCCCTCTGTTTTTTTTGGCAGCCCAGCCAAGCTCCCTAAATGCAAGGTCGTAAAAGGACTCCATGCTGAGCAGAAGACAATAACAAGCAGGTGTTATGGAAAATGACCCTTCCCTGAGCAAAGAGATTTGATATTCCTGCCATCTCGCCGCATCCTTCGTCTGCTTCTCAAATCTGTTTTCAATGAGCAGATGCAGCCTTCACCTCGGGTCCAACAAACATCACGCTCAGCTCCTGTGTTTTTGCAGCAGAGCTCATGTCTCGGTGCCTGCGGTGCTGGACACCACATCATGGATTTCTGCTCACCATGGCTCGTGGCCAAGGTGCCCACCAGCTAGGACATCCACCCAGCAGTACATGCTGCAGGCAATGGAAGGTTTGCATCTCAGTCTGAGCCAAAATCAGCAACTTATATTAAAAAAATGATGAGTTATATTAAAAAAAATGAGAGCATGAGTTCTCCAGCTCTCAAACACCTCAAAGCATACAAGGATTTCCATTATTACACTTCATAAAAGTTGTATCAGCACCAAAAAAATCACAAATAACTTTTTCCTGCCCTGTGTCAATGCCAGGGGAGCTTAAAAACACTGAGGTTTCTCCTCAGAGGAGGCAACTGATGTCAGGTAGAGGTTGGTTTGGAACATGCAAAATGGAAAAGTCAACTTAAGCTTAATTTGACTAAACTCAGGTTTTGAAGTTCCTGACACCCAGGTTTGATTTTCACTCTTCAACCCAGTATCAGTATGAAACATAATTCAGAAAAAAATAAAGAGGGAGGGGGATATCCTGTCCTTGCAGAGCTGTGCAAAACTCAGCTATGTTCAGTCAGAGCAGTTAATGGAAATCTTCAGAATCTAATTCCGTTTTTTTGTTACTGTGCTTTTTAAGCAAAAATACCAAAAATGTAACAGCAATTGGAATCCAAAAAAAAAAGAAAACCAGCCAAAATTAGCAAGTTTTGTTTGGATTCACGCTGCTACTCTCTTTTCCAACGGTTTCTTCTGAAAAACCACAAATTACCGGGACATGACCCGAAAACACGGGAGATCGCGGTGGTAGCGACGTTCCTGCAGCCCGGGGTTGAGCTGTGCAGCAGAAGCTGGAATGGAGCAGATTTCAAGTGTTTTCAGTCCCAGTACTTTTATTTTTATATTTATTTTTATTTATTTTGATTGCATCCGAGGACTTGGAAAAGCTCTTCATCCCATACCTTCAGTTCTTGTCTCTACCACTGAGCTCCTCATAAAGGAGGACAAAACCTTTGGGTTTTTGGATGGGAAGTCCCTTGATTATTTAAAATTAGTTATGTGACATACAGGTGGAATTTGCCTGGAAAAAAGATGGTGTTTAATGGAAAAAAGAAGAATTGTGGAGGGGGAGAAAGGGCTTAAGTCCTTCATTGCTGGGCTAAGCCTGCAGCAACCAGTGACAGCCCAGCTACCAGCATCGCTGGGTGTGGAGTCAAGCCAAGGTTGAATGCTTCATTTCTCATTTTTCTGGGTTGGGTTTCCATCCACTTCCTACTCAGCCTGGGCTGCTTATTATTTTCCTGTGGTCCACGGAGGATTTCTTGTACATGTGCAACGTCCCTCGTTCTACAGCTGAGCAGCGGAAATAATAATAATAATGAAAAAAAACCCCAACAAAACCCACAATATATCCAACAGCAAAGTACTTCTTGGAGAAATTTGCTGATCTGGTGAAATCAAAACATTCCCCCAAGGTGAGATGATGACACTTTGACAGAGCTCAGGCTGGTTCCTGGGCAGGTGCCACCTGCCCAGCTGCCAAGAAGGGGAGATGCCACCAGCTCCCCTCCTGGAGACCCCACATGTCATGAGCTCTGTGACTCCCCATCCAAGGAGATCTGAGGACTGCAAAGCCATTTAAACTATTTTTTAACTATTATGCTTCAAAGGTTGGTTCTGGTTTGGAGTCAGCTGTGAACTGGGTTGTTCAGTCGTGATCCTCTTCGAGTTCATTTCCCGTTTCTAGAGGGGAAAACCCCAGTGGCTCGGTCTGCATCTGCTTTGGCTCGTTGCCTTGATTTTAGTTTCTGTGTAGACAGGAAATCACAGCGAAGAGGAGTTGAACACGGACACTTGGGTATTCCCCACCACGACTGCACCAGCACCTGCCCCAACACTGCTCACAACCCCTCCTGCCTCAGGTACCTTGGCAGGAAACAGCCCTAATCCTGCCTGTATTTATTTGACACAGTAGCTTAGATTCAGTTAATGATAAAACAAGGGGAAATGGCTTTAAGCTGAAAGAGGGGAGGTTTAGATGAGATATTAGGAAGAAGTTCTTCACTGTGAGGGTGGTCAGACACTGGAAAAGGTTGCCCAAGGAAGTTGTGGCTGCTCCTCCCTGGAAGTGTTGAAGGCCAGGCTGGACGAGGCTTTGAGCAGCCTGGTCTAGTGGAAGGTGTCCCTGCTGATGGCAGGGGGGTTGGAACTGGATGAGCTTTAAGGTCCCTTCCAACCCAAACCATTCTGTGATTCTATGATCACACCAAAGTCAGGTTTAAGCGCGCACCTAAATCTACTTGAGTTAATACAACAACAAATAAATATATTCTGCAAGGACTATGCACTCCAGGTCCTGTCATTCCTGGGATTTTATGTACTAACAAAGGTTAAATAGTTGGAAAACAAACCATTGGACCATTGAACAGAACAATGAAAGCAGTTAGAAATTAAAACAGGAAAAAATTCAGACAGAAACAGCAATTTTAACTGCAGTCAGCTTGGACAAAGCACCTAGATGTAATTTTTTATAGATATTTTATATTTTTATAGATAGATTTTTTTTTTCTTCCTTGTAAAAAGCAACCAATATCCTGAATTTGCTTTTACCTGAAATGGGTAAGAATCATTTACAGGTTTGAAGCAACGAGATGGTTTCACTATGACTGACCTTTAAAAAAACCCCCATGGAAAATATGGTTCACATAAACTAAAAGGCTTCAGCGAACCTTCAGACAAATTTGAAATGAATCTGTCAGAAATAGTCTCTTTGGCTCCAAGAACTCACGGAAATGAGGAAATTTGGAGTTTAGAAGAATAGTTGAATTATTAGCCTAAGGTAAGTGGTTAATGAGTGCTAAATATACATGTCACTGAAAGATATACAAACTGAAAGTGGCACTTCTCAGAGATTATGTAGGGCAGGAATAGCTGTAAATTAAATCTATCCAGCTGCCTTTTGGGATAGATGAGCCACATAAACCCCACCAAACTGGAGTCATGATCCCATCCCTTTTCCTATTCCTGCCTCCTCTCCCTCCAGGCCAACCCTGCCCCACATCTACCCAAGGCTGAGACCCACTTGTGACAGCTCATCCACTCCCCTGAGGTGTTTTAAGAGGGGTGAGGGATGGGTTGGAAACACACACCATCCAACATCCCAGCTCCTTTGAATTATGATTTATTTGCAGAGGAGGATGGAGGACACCTTGGTCACAGTGTTTAAACCAGAGCTGCCACCCAGACTTTTGTTTCAGCTCGCTTTGCCCGTTAGACTAAACAGGTTAGGACTTGGCTGAAAGGCACTGCCCATGCCAGGGGATTTATCATCATCTGTGGAACCCAGGGAATACAATTTCCCCCAGCCACAAGCACAGCTCCCATTTGCAGCACTGTGCAGGTTAAGGGGTAGGAGAACCTCAGGCGTTGTTTATTTTGGATGTCATGCAATAGTCATAAATAAAGCCAAGAAGCAGCACGTGTTAGCACTGAGTCAGCTTTGGACACCAGCAAAATAGATGATCTCAGAGCTGGAGGGGACCTCACCTCCCAAACCCTCAAGTGCTGGGTTCAGTGTTGGGCCCCTCACTCCAAGAAGGACATGGAGGTGCTGGAGCGTGTCCAGAGAAGGGCAACGGAGCTGGGGAAGGGTCTGGAGCACAAGTGTGCTGAGTTCCCTTGTGGCTGAGGGAACTGGGGTTGTTGAGCCTGGAGAAAAGGAGGCTGAGGGGAGACCTTTTGGCTCTGTCCAAGTGCCTTGGAGGAGGGTGGAGAGAGTTGGGGGTGGTTCTGTTCAACCAAGGAACAAGTGACAGGACAAGAGGAAATGGGCTCCAGTTGTGGCCAGGGCAGTTGAGATGGGATGTGAGGAAGAATTTCTTTGCTGCAAGGGTTCTGAGGCATTGGAAGGGGTTGCCCAGGGCAGTGGTGGAGTCCCCATCCCTGGAGGGATTGAAGAGTCGTGTAGACATAGTGCTGAGGGACATGGGTTAGTCGGGGACTTGTCAGTGTTGGGTTCATGGTTGGACTCGATGATCTTAAAAGGTCTTTTCCAATCAAGGCCATTCTGGGATTCTGTGATTCACAGGGGTGGCTCGGTTGATTTCTCCAGGGTGGGACATCACAGCCATAGCCACAACCTCCAGGGACATAAAACCTACAGCCACAAGAGCCTCACAGCTAATGGGATCAAAGATGGATCAGAGGGAACTGGATATTGGGACACTGATTTCTGTTTGTTGCTGTCTGATATCGTTTCTGCATTTGAATTTCAATGTCATCTGATGGACACTCTGAAAATCACTTTGTCTGTGAGCAATTCCCAAGCTAGACAGCATGTCCTCACAGTTCAGGGAAGGGCTTTGCAGCCTTCCAACCCTTGTGATGTTCACTTTGATGACAAGAGGATAATTTGTACTACCAACCTCTTTGAAACAGAACAGAGTATGGGACCTAAAAAAGGAAAAAAAGATAAAAAAAAAAAAAATCAACATTTACAGGCAGGAAACTACAACAACAAAAATTTTCCAGCAGCTACCACTTGAAATGGGAAGTGCCTGGCACCTCCCTTTCCAGTTCAAGCTCATACTGAGATATGGTGTCTCAAATTGCCTGAGATCTTAAGATGATCAGGCCTAGCAAAGTGCAGATTAATTGTAGTACAGAAGCTGGGAACCAGATCTACCCAAAAGGGGGTTTCCAGCTCAGTTTTGAATTTGATTTCTGAGCTCTTTCAAAACTTGTGCAATCTTTCAAATAAAAGAATTGAAAACCAGAATATTTTCAATAAAAAAAAAAATAAAAAAAAAAATAGATCAAGTCATCAAATAAAAGGGGCTGGGATTGGGTCCCACTGAACATCACTTGCCTGCCTGCACGAATACACAGTGTGTTGAGCTTTCCCACCTCATCATGGGAACATGATCGTGCTGGAATGGAAAGTCTCCAAGGAAATCGTTCCTCCCAAAAGCACAAAGCTGTCACTCCTGGGAAACGACACAGAAAAGTCACCCCTGTGCATCTGAGGTTTAGGAAAGAGAAGAAAAAAAAATGATGATTTACCATCTGGTTTGGGGGAGAGACCTTTTGCCCTGGAAGCTCCAGCTCCAGCAGTATGGATGGAAATAGGAGCAAGGAAGCAAAGCACAGTGAGTTGACTTGCTCCTGCTTCATTTAAGGGCAGGCATGTCTAGCAGCAGCCTTGGAAAGTTTCCTTTGTTTTGGGGTTTTTTTTTTTTTTGAAAGATGTGGCTGAGGAGTAGTATTACTCACCCTGGATAACACAGAAGGGATGCACTGGAAAGTGGAGAAGAGCACAACTGGCAAGGGTTAGTCACAAAACACCCACCCCTCCACCCTGGCTGCCTTTGCTGCATGGTAAACCTCCCTCTCTTTGTCATAAAACCCTATTTACAAACCTGGTGGGGGATGTCACACTGTCCTGGTTTCACTAGGATGGAGTTAATTTTCTTCTTAGTAGCAGTAGAATAGCTGTGTTTTGGTTTCAGTGTGGGGTTTGTCATGAGAAGAATGTTGATAAACTACTGATGTTTTTAGTTGCTGCTGGAAGTCCAAGGTCATCGTGATTTGCTGGTCTGCAAGTGCAAAGGGCTGGGAGGGAGGAAGCGTAGTAATCAGCAAAACCCCAAATTGGCATTTGGATGTGCCAATGAGATATTCCAGATCATATCACGTCATGTCAGTATATTAATGAGGGTTGACCTGAAAGCTGGGGATTCTCTCAGGGATCGCTCGGGCTCTCACTCTTCTGGGATGGCCGTTTGGGTTTGGGGACTGTCTCTGCTCCGGGATCACTGGCTGGGACAGAATGGGCAACAGCCAGCAGGTGGTGAGCAACTGCACTGGGCATCACTCATTTGAATATTCTATTATTGTTATTATTATTTTATTTCAATTAGTAAATTGTTTTTATCTCAACCCACAATTTTCCTCACTTTTACCCTTCTGTTTCTCTCCCCTGTTCCCTGGAGGGAGGAGAATGAGCGAGCAGCTGCGTTTGGCTGTAGCCAAAGGAGTAAAACCACCACACACACATAATTAAAATTGTTTACACAAAAAGGGGAGCGGGAGGGAGCCTGCCAGCACATCATCACTGCAGTGGGTAGCAATCCCTCACCACCTACGCTATGACACGTTCTCTTGTCCATGACCATGGGGCTGGGATGACAGGGAGTCAAGCAGCATTGCGTTCCCACAGTAACCACACTGCAGTACCAAGTACAGGGTAAGAAATACCATTAAAACCCACCTCACTGCCATATATTCTCTTTTTTTCCCTCATATTAAATAGGATTTTAACATGATTATCTTTCTCCTACTAGAGCAGAGAAACCAGATGTCCTTAGAGTTTAAAAACATGAGCTAAGAGCCTGAACTTTTAATTTATGGAAGGGTTTTTACCAATTAAATTAGTCTGTATTTTCCTGTTCTCCTCTCCAGGCTGAGGACAACCCGTGTCAAGCTCTGCAGAAACCACAGCTGTGAACTTGGCTAAGGGGGGGTCCTGACAGCGAAGGGAAGTGCAGGGTGAGAGAAGGGAAATGTTAGCCCAGTTTGGAGCTGGGGGGATTAGCAGCTGGGTAGGATTCAAGAACGAGGTTCAGAGCACAAGTAGCTACTTACCTCTCCTGTAAGCAACCAGGGTGCTTGTGGTCCCAGGTCCATAATTCTGGGGTGCTTGCCAAAGGTTGCAGAGTAGAATCCTAGGATCGTAGGATGGTTTGTTGGAAAAGACCTTTGAGATCATCAAGTCCAACCATACCTGTCCACTACTGAACCACCTCTCTGAGCACCTCATCTACCCATCTTTTAAATGCCTCCAGGGATAAGGACTCCACCACTTCCCCAGGTAATTCAGGTCATACACAGGGCCATTGTCTTGAGCTGATACGGGGCTACGTAGGCTTCTTGTCCTCAAGGAGCTTGTCTTAAGCTGGCTGCTGAGAAACAGCATCTCTCCCTCCTCCCCAGAGCTTCAGCAGTTTGGGGACCACCCTGTCCTGAAGGGACCACGGCAGCAGAGAGGGACAGGGAGGCAGGGGAAGCACCCACCCACTTGGCCAGCGAAAGTGACTATAACATGGTCATGTGCTCAGCCTGGTTTATGTTTCCTAGTAGAGGGAACAAGAGTTTACACCATGTAGGTCATCAGCTTTTTGGTCACTAAAGTAGAGGTTCCCCATGTTGGCTGAATGAAAGCATCATGGCTGTATTGCTATCATTTTTCCACATCAAATAAGGCTCAAGGTCTGCAAAGATGCTTGGGCTGCAACACCCATCTGAGCCCAGATCTCCCGAGGTCCACTGTGGTGGCTCCAATTTATCTTCTCATTCTCTGTCCTGTGGGAAACCACTCCTTGGAGCAGCGCTGTGGTCACCACCACCACCGGCCAGCTTCCTCACATCTCTCTGGGCACACATCTCGCTCAGCCTTGTCACACCCCATGTTGGGTTCTCTCCTTGGGAGCACTCACCCAGACCCACACCCAGCCTGCGTGTCCACTATTACTGCTGACAAAATGTCCTTTAAACAGCTCAGCACCTAACCACTGATGGTGACCAGCCCTAGAACCTCTCCTTGCCTTGCAGATGATGTGGCTGCCACAAGCAGAGCGAGGCGCGTATGGGAACTGGTGGAGGCAAGGGAAGAAAGCATCCAGACCTTTCATCTTTGGAGAAGCTGAATTTCTTCCTCAGCCTTAACTTGGCCCCTGAGCCGTTTTGGTGGACACTGCCATCACAAACAATGTGCTCTGCTTCCCTGACCAGGATCCGAGAGTTGAAATCTCTTTTGTTAGCAGGCTGGGTTTTCTCCTCCTGTTCTCAGGAAAGAAAAAAAGAAAAGGAGCCCAAGGGCAGACCATGACAAACCCAGACTCCTCCATCTCTCTTCCAAATCCTCCAGAGATAATCTTTCATCCTCATCATGATATAGAAATAATATTTATCTCAGCTGCAGCCAATATCCAGCATCTGTATTTTGGTGTGTGTCTGTCACACATCTGGATGCCTGGGATGATGGAGACAAGTTCAAACATGGCCCTGTAACATGAGTCTAGCAGGAACTGTTGGCCATCACCCAAGGTAAATGGCCAGGACCATTCATAGGCTGAGGAAAGGTGGTGGCCAGCCACTCATCTAACTATGCTCAGGCCATGCTTGCCAAAGCAAACGGGCTGCTTTGACCCCAACTGAGATTCCCAGCACAACCTTCTTCGAGCAAACCACAGCAAATCTTGAATTATCCCAAAACACAAATAAAGTCCAGGAGATGGGAAAGCCCGAGGAAAACATACTCCACACTGAGCATCAGCCAGTTGTAGCCTGGTTGGTACCCCCTCCTTCCTGATGGCACTCATATTTTCCGTAGCAAATTTGAAAAAGAAGAAAATCCTTAAGATATGAAACACCACACAACTCTGCAAACATGTTTTGGGTTTGTTTTTCCAGAAAACGAGAGGTTCTTGTTGGGTTGGGGGAAGAAATTATCATCTCATAGGTAATCAGTGCTAGTCAATACTGTCCTCGACAAAGTTTTCTACAGGGAAATGATGTTTTGTGGAGCTACCTTGAGAGTCTTGTGTCAGAACTGCTTGATTTTATCAGAGGTTATGAGCTTGATTTTAGCCAAGTATTTTGACTTTTTTTCATTTAAGTTTTGCATAAGCTTAGATAACTCAAATTAACATAAAAAATGTAATTCAGATAATTTTTAATCAGCAAATAATTTTTTCTCATTGAAAAAAAAAAATCACTTTGGGGGCAAATTTGATAATCCGTTTTGACATGGAAGGGAAACAAATTTTCCTTCAAATTCCTTTGCAAATTATGAAAATTTTCATCAAAGACAACATCTGGTTCCCACATGTATCCGATTTTTACCATGCTGAAGCCTTCAGTATGGTGTCTCTTCACATCACACAAGATTAATTCAAATTGGCTTGGATGGGAATGATCCGTGAAGGCTATGAGATAGATGGGAGAAAAAGCAAATAAAAAAAGGCAACCAACAGAGTATACTGTTGGCAGAGCTGGTGGATTCCATTGGGAGGTCACTGTTAGGTCTGATTTTTTAATATTTTAAAAAATATTTTATTAGTGACATGAAAATGCAACATGATATACCAGTAAAACAAGGAAAAAAGAGAGGAAAAAATCAGCTAGTGAGGCTGATAGCAAAAAACCCCCCCAAAAATAGTATTTCCATGAGGTTACCAGTTAGGCAACACCTGAAATAGCATGGTTCTTCCTGGGTACCCAACACTGTAATTTGGAGGTAGTACAAGAAAGCTGGGGAGGGACTTTTCATAAGGGCAATTAATGACAAAACAAGGGGAAATGGGTTTAAGCTGAAAGAGGGGAGGTTTAGATGAGATATTAGGAAGAAATTCTTTGTTGTGAGGGTGGTCAGACACTGGAACAGGTTGCCCAAGGAAGTTGTGGCTGCTCCTCCCTGGAAGTGTTGAAGGCCAGGCTGGATGAGGCTTTGAGCAACCTGGTCTAGTGGAAGGTGTCCCTGCTGATGGCAGGGGGGCTGGAACTGGATGATCTTTAAGGTCCCTTCCAATCCAAACCATTCTATGATTCTATGACAAGAGATGGTGGAGATGGAGGTGTTGAACTTGGCTCAAGGAAAAGTTAAGCAGAGTAACAAGCTATGAGAGCTTAAAGTAAATAAACACCCAGGGAGAAGTCCTGACCTTGCTGAAGCTGATCTCCAGACTTCCATTGACTTCAGTAGAGCCAGGATTTCACATGGTGGAGGAAGAGGAATGACTGAGTGGTGGAGAAAGCTACACTTAGGAACCATGGGATGAAAATAAAGGAGGCAGGCTGCAAGTTCAATATCAAGGGAAAAGAAGATTTCAGTTTTGTCTAAAAGCTGCAAAATCCAGAGTACCAGCTAACTGGTGCAGAAAGAGCCAACTCAGTTTGGTAACCCTCTAATTAAAGCGAGATGAAATAAAACTAGTGTGGCATATTCAGCTCTGATGGGAGAGGAAGATTGGATGCAAACAAAAGTGACGCTACAATCCCTGCAGCCAAACTCCCAACTGGAGCAAGAGACAGCATCTCCCCAGTTCAAGCACAGATGGTTTTATATGGGAAATGTAAATAAGAACGTTACCATCTGCTAAATAAAACACACATCTAAGCAAGATTTGACTGTGTGTCCCCAAATGTAAACATTTAAAAAGACTTTTTAAAAAATAAATATAAAATTACTTTTTTTTTTTTTTAAGGTTTTCATCTAGAATGTCCACAGAGAAAGAATTCCCATTGACATCAAAAGTCATGAACAGAACCACAAAATATCCTGTCTGTCCTGTAAATTATGAATTGATATTTAATCTCACCGCTATCTGTGCAGAAATATAACCATCTACAGCCAGAATGTATAGGACAATGCTCAACCTCTGATGAAATCTAGAGGTTAGTGAAGAAGCTGGCTTCTGAAATGTATAGCATATACATTAAAATACCTTAAAAATAAGGCATAAAGCAAACTATTTTCAGAAAATTTTAACTTTGCTGGAAAATCCTGCTTTGGAGATGGAATCTATTTATGCAGTTGAGTTGAAATTGTCAACCAGTTGTTTGTTATAAAAGAAAACACGTTCTTGGGGAAGTGGAAACACTATTGGTTATTTTTTTTTCCCCAAAGTCTTTTTTTACTTTCCAGACATACTATTAAAATAAAACTCAAAAGGACTAACTAACCATCCAAGGAATATGATTTACTCCACGTTACACAGGAAGTTATGAGTGACTTAATTAAAGGAAAAGTTTATTTCTCCTTTTCTTGCAAAGAAACCAAGGAATTTCCAGTTTGGCTTGGCCACCTACCCAGGTGATCCACTACATCCATCTCTCCAGTGGATGTTAACTTCAGCTTTGCCAACACCTCCCACAGTTCTCCTCCATCAACACAGGGTTTTACTCATGATTAACCTGAGAATAAATGACTGAGATGAACGAAAGGAAACCATTCAGATGAAGGAAAATGGGGATAACCCAACACCCTCTCAAGTCAGAGAGTCCAAGTGATTGCAGTCTGAGGCAACCAGAGATCAGGAAACCCAGCCTTGAACCCACACTCTTGCCACATCAACATCCTGACTGTTGGATTTTGCTGCCAATTTGTACCTGGATAAAGGGCTGAGTTAGCAGGAGGACTGCCAGAACTCAAAAGAAGGTAAGGGAGCATCACTCACTCAAAGTCTCCATCTGCACACAGAGAGGAAACACATTTCAGCAACAATATAAAAAACCTGCCAGTTTCATATGAGACAAATAAACAGAGCTACCCTCCTGGGCATGTGTTTTGGAGGTAGCTTTGCCACCACACGTATCAGCATTGTCCGTCATAAAACTCTTCCCATAGAATTATAGACTGGTTTGGGTTGGAAGGGACCTTAAAGATCATCCAGTTCCAACCCCCCTGCCAGCAGCAGGGACACCTTCCACTAGACCAGGTTGCTCAAAGCCTCATC
>NW_010288409.1:19465-21706 GCF_000700745.2 Antrostomus carolinensis | reverse complement strand
ACCACCCTCACAGTGAAGAACTTCTTCCTAATATCTCATCTAAACCTCCCCTCTTTCAGCTTAAACCCATTTCCCCTTGTTTTGTCATTAACTGCCCTTAGGAAAAGTCCTTCCCCAGCTTTCTTGTAGCCCCTTCAGGTACTGGGAGGCCACTATAAGATCTCCCCGGAGCCTTCTCTTCTCCAGGCTGAACAACACCAACTCTCTCAGCCTGTCCTCACAGCAGAGCTGCTCCAGCCCTGGCATCATCCTGGTGGCCTCCTCTGGACTTGTTCTAGTTGCTCCAGGTCTCTCTTGTGATGGGGGCTCCAGAACTGGACGCAGTATTCCAGGTGGGGCCTTACAAGAGCAGAGTACAGGTGCAGAATCCCCTCCCTCGACCTGCTGGACACGCTGCTCTTGATGCAGCCCAGGATATTGTTATTGGCCTTCTGGGCTGCAAGTGCACATTGTCTGCTCACGTTCATCTCACTCAATCTTTGTATAATTGGAGTTTTTTCAATCATCCTTCCAACCACTATGAGTGGCAAAGCTGTGGAATAACAGCTTGTCTCCTCTGGGGGTCTCATTGACGCCCATTGAAAATGAAGCAACAAGAATTTGGCTGCCCAGGTGGAGAAAGCAAGAGAAGGTAAGAGATGCCTCCCCAGGACCACATGGGAGGTTTTTAGTAGGGTGTGATTTGAATCCAGACCTTCTGATCCACCAACAAAGCCACTGTGATCTATATGTCTCCATGGAGGTGTCAGGTTTATTAATCTGAGACTATGTTACTAGGAAAGGACAAAAATCAGATGCTTCTGAAGAAGAAGAAAGCCACAAGAAACCAACGTTGTGTATTTATCTTATTTGTAAAAATATCCTCCAGTTTTACTTCCTTTTTAAATAAACACTTTTAAAGCTCAGAACAGCACACTGGCATCATTCTGCTGCTTTCAGCTACAAGCTCTTCATGTCTGAGAGGCACCAGTGGGGGTCTCAGGCCTCATGATGAAGTCTAACCTCATGGTTGATGACCTTTAAAGGTCCCTTCCAACGCAAACCATTCTATGATTCTAAAAGGTGGTCAAAGGTTGGACCTGGTGTCTCCAAGCAAACCTTGGGGAGCTCCCATGAAACCCTGGTACTCTGGTACTCTCCTTTCAATGAGGATCTCTATTTAGAGACCAGAACTTCAAGAGAAGATCTCTAAATAATCCAACAATGCCGTCATCCCAGTTTGTTGAGAAAAGTGAGAAAGAATCCAACAACACAAGTGTTGATTTGAAGCATGAGTAGTGTCCAGCTGAGGTCCATCAAACATCAGGACCTGCATTTCATGCTGGACCTTGAAGAACCACTGCAATGTCACCAGCTCTCCTTGGATCAGGTGAAACACTACTGAGGGCTTGCTGCTTTAGGTGACTCAGAATATTTAAAGCTAAATCATGAGGGAAAAACCCCAAAACTTGACTTTTGTTTTGCTGGTAAAATGGATGAGAACTTATTTTTTCAAGACCAAACTTCTCTTTGAGTCATTGCACATTTACAGAAAGTTTTTATCTTTTGCTTTAATTTTTACAGTTGTTTCACCTTTTTTTTTTTTTTTTTTTTTTTTAAAGGAAACTGAAAACATTTACTGACACAAACCACACTTGCTTTGTGCCTTTTCAAGTACCAGGAATGTTCCAAAACATTCTTTGAAATGCTTTCCTTTCTCCTACATGCTCTTTAAGGTTATGTCAAGTTTCCTCATTAGCCAGAAGAGGTGATTTCTTCTCAGCTGCCTGGCACGGTGCAATGTTTGTGCTACGTAACCAGATGGAGATTGAATTTAAGTCACAGAATCATAGGATGGTTTGGATTGGAAGGGACCTTAAAGATTATCTAGTTCCAACCCCCCTGCCAAAGTCCTCAAAACTATGAGAGCAGAAAGGAAGGACTGGAGCCAAGGGACTGGCATTACCTCGAGGCAGCCTGCCTGCCTTGGTCACAGCTAAGGGACACACATGTGGGAGCTTCTCTAGCCTTCTCCAAAATAAAAGCCTTTGTTTATATGTCCAGTTCTGGAGCCCCCAACACAAGAAAGACATGGACCTGTTAGAACAAGTCCAGAGGAGGCCACGAGGATGATGCGAGGGCTGGAGCAGCTCTGCTGTGAGGACAGGCTGAGAGAGTTGGGGCTGTTCAGCCTGGAGAAGAGAAGGCTCCGGGGAGACCTTCTAGTGGCCTCCCAGTACCTGAAGGGGCTCCAGGAAGGCT
>NW_010288409.1:7241-19273 GCF_000700745.2 Antrostomus carolinensis | reverse complement strand
GATCTAGTGGAAGGTGTCCCTGCTGATGGCAGGGGGGTTGGAACTGGATGAGCTTTAAGGTCCCTTCCCACCCAAACCAGTCTGGGATTTTATGGTTTTGGTTTTGTTGGGTTTTTTGTTTGTTTGTTTAAGGAACTCAGCTACAGCTGGAACCATGGCTGGACTGGGGACCCACTGGTTCTGCCCTTTCCAGGTAAGACAAAGAAATCAGCCCATTCTCACCAGGAGAACTGCATCCCTCTCTCTCTAACAGTTCCCAAGCTCATTTTCCTTTCCATCCCCATATGTCTCCCCAGAACATGTCACCAGCCAGTGCTCTTCCCTCCCCCCCCACCCCAAAGCCAGCTCGCTTGAGATGGAGGAGCCTGGCTAGGTGTGCTGCTGGTGGACTGGTTCAGCCCCTCTACTTACCTTCTCAAGAGATGCTCCTCCTCACCAAGCCCCAGCAGGACCACAGATCTTTGTATTCCTCCAGAAGGTCATACTCTAGAGCTGCTTTTTGCAGGGAAGTGTTGACAGAGAAGATGGCTTGAAGTGTTTTCTGTTTTCTTTCCCATTCCTCCAGCAAATAATCTCTGGATTCCATCTGACAAGGCGTGAGCAGAAAGTCTTCATGAAGCAACTCAACACCAGAGCATACACAGCAGAAAAGCCTGGAGCTGCTTATGGAAGAGGAGAGGTATGGAAAATGTAAGTGAAAACCAGGAGGGAAGAGGAAGGAATCTCCCCCCTCCTGACTGCTGAAGCTCCATTTATTGATGAAGACTACAGACACCTGTGCCTAGAAGAAGAGGACATGGACAACCATCTCCAGCTGTGGAGGGAAGGGAGGGTTTGTGGAGCATTTCCTGGTGAAGGGGAACAAAAGAAGACCTGCTCTCTTGACCTGATGGCCAGTCATAGCATGCCTGGTCCTCGATGTGCTTACAGGGAGTGATGACAATCTTTCAGTAACAAGGGTTGGGTTTTAAATAACTAACTTCTTGTGGGACTGCAAGTCAAGACCATGGGGCCTTCTGCTAAATTTATAGGACTAACATCTCAGGTGCAGACAAGCTGGAGCATAAATGAACCTGAAAAAACAATTAGGAGGGGAAAGAAGCTGTTCTTTCCTTAATTAGGGGGAATGTGAAGATGGTTAGATTCCTTCTCCCATGAAAGCAATGCTTACTAACACAACCATGGTGGTGCAATGGCAAAAGCTGTAGGTAACGTGGACAACAGCTCAACCCTGTTCCTGGAAATGCAGTGCAAGGCAAGGATCCTCACCAGCAACACACAAGGTCCACCTGGAAACATTCAAGTACAGGTCAGATGAGGCTTTGAGCAACCTGGTCTAGTTGAAAATATCCCTGCTCTTGGCAGGAGGGTTGGACTAAATAACTTTTAAAGGTCTTTTCCAACTTAAACCATTCTATGATGACCATGTACCACCTCAATTTCCTGGAGGAGTTCAAACCAGCCCCCAAGTATTATTTTAGCACAGTTTCTTGTGTATAAATATTTATAAAATGCTTGCTTCAAATATTTCTTTTTAAAAAAATAAAAATTAAATAGTCCTCCAAACCCCACCACCACTTATTGCATCTTTAGCAAAATATTTTCTTAACTTTTCCTATCTCCAGCCCTGGGGCTTTTGTTAGCTGAGCAACCCTCTCTCCTCCCCATAGCCCAGCCTGCCTGTTCTCCTCCTGCAGGCAAGCAAGCTGCTCGCTTGGTGGTTAATAAAGTTCCATAGGACTGTAGGAATGGCAGGGTTTGGGGGTAAAAGGAGGTGGAGAGAAGAAAAGAAACTTTTTCAAATTCATAGTCCTATCATGAGCACTTGGTTTTCATCCACGGGGATCAATGGGAGAAGGAAAAAACAAATTATAGATGGTTTAGTGACACAGAGCATATTTGACTTGCAAGGTTTGGGAGCTTGGGCAGAACTGAAGGGCTGCTCTGGGTCTCCTGGACATGGGAGACCTCAATTTTCTCTAACTCCACCAGTTACCAGCCAGCTCTGTGCTGAGAGTGGGTTGGGCATCATAACAGAAGGTCCACAGAATGATTTATTTTTTTTTACCTTGGGTCTGGGCTAGCTACACAGATGTCCTGACACAGGAACAGCACCACACCAACCTCAGAAGCACCCAAACTTCAGCCCTGAAGGCAGCAGAGAAAGCACCTCAAGCTCAATGCTGAAGGTCCCATTTCTTGCTGTATGGCTGGAGAGTGATGCAGTGATCAGAAACCTTTGGGGGGGGGCTCTCAGGATGGAGAAATAGGGTTAGTTATTTATGTGATGCCTAGTGGTGGACAAAGTTTCCCTTGGGGACCAAAGGAGCATCTCTTCTCCATTCCTCCTGGCTGCAGAACCTGGGATTCTGGTTCTTCCCAAGTTGACCACCCTCCAAGCTCAAGCAAGGCAGCAGAGCTACAGCCTGTAGCCACCAACATTTGACACCTAAAACTGAATGGGGCCCATTTTTTTTTTTTTAAGTCATCTGATTACTTGGGATAACAGAACTCATTTTACATCTGTAGCCTTTGCCTCCTTTTGTTCTTAAAATCATCTGGTTAGCAAATCCCAAGATAGAGCTGTCAGTCTGCCCCCAGCCATCTCCGCTGCGGCGCATGAACGGGGACAGAGGCGTTTGGAAGAGTTCCTGGGGTGAGGGTGACCTACTTTCATGGCAGTAGTACAGTTCATTACAAATTCCTAATGATCTCGTTGTTCCATTAAATGAAGGTTGCCACCTGTCCTGAAGACTTTCGATCAAGCTGGGATTAACATATCTGCTGACCCATTTCTCCTTTTTGTAGGACACAGTTCCATGATCAATGAAGGCCAATTTTTTTTAATTATTTATTTTTTTTTCCAGACCATCCAGGGTTGAAATTTAGCAGTGATGTGATACTGGGTGTGATTAGCAGGAGATGCTGAGCAGTGAGGCTCTGCTGAAAATTCTGCCCAGATGATTTGGGTGTCAGATGCCAGCTGCTGAGATCCCACCAGGAGAAAAGGTCCTATGAGTGATTTATTATGGAGAAAAAAATTGTAAAAATTTAAAAAACTTTGATATTCTTCCAATTTAAGAGAGAATCTAGAAGAGACTCTATTGAGGACCTGGTTTAGCTCTGGGCAGTCATCTCTACTGCAATATTATGGTGACAAAAAAGCCCAGGTTAGCACCCAGCAGCCCTTCTGGCTTGTGGACCCTCACAGTGATGCTCACTCATCCTGATGTAAGCAGCTCCCTACTCCAAGCACAGAGCCCGAGAGGGCTGGAGACATCAGATTAGAAGCACAAGCTGTGCAGAATGAGGAATAAAACAAATAAAGAAAGAAAGAGAGAGGAATAAATTCCCATGGACAGGCTCAGGGAGCGTGCTGCAGCCAAGTGACCTCGAGTGCACCGCTCTCTCCTCTCGCTCGAGGAAGGCAGGAGTACAGCTGCATTTGTCATAAATAGGAACACCCTCGCTTGATGTTTTTTAAAGCTGTCTAGACAGTAGAGCAAGACCTTATTTCAAGTCACATAATCACTTTCCTTTTTTTGTTTCTTTTCTTTTTTTTACAGCAGCAGAGGACGTTTTCCAAGATTAGATAGAAGCTGGTGGAGCAACATGTTATTAACCTTGGGTGTGCCCTCCCTGCTTTAGGCTCTCCTTGTCCAAGCTGGAGGTGCCTTTCTGTCTGATCACGTCTCCCCTTTATTCGTGCCTTCCCTCCTTTGACAGAAAAGTTGCTTTCACCAGCTCACAAAAGTGAGATAAAAATTCCACATGGGCTGCAGACAACTGAGAGCACGTAGGGTGCTGCGGGAAAATGCTGGCTCCCTTGAACAAAAGGCAAATATTTTGTGCTTCCCAACACGGTGCTGATGCCTCCACTTGAAAATAGCATTAGAGGGAAAATAAAATAAAATAAATAAAATAAATACAAAGCTTTGTGCTGATCTCCACCAGGCCAGTGTGCCCCAGGTTGTTGGAAGGAGGTGGTCAAATGTGAGATGGTGGGAAAAAAAGCATTGCCAGGGAAGGAGGGCTACTAAATTGGTGAAGGATCTAGAGGAGAAGGGTATGAGGAGAGGTTGGAGTCACTTGGTTTGTTCAGCTTGGAGAAGAGGAGACTGAGAGGAGATCTCCTGGGGGTCTAGAACTTCCTCCCAAGGGGAAGAGGAGGGGCAGGCGCTGATCTCTTCTCTCTGGCCACCAACCAATGCCAGGAGCAGAGGAAATGGCAGGAAGATGTGGCAGGGGAGGGTGAGGCTGGCCATGAGGAAAAGGTTCTTGAGGCACCCAGAGGGTGGTGGAGCACTGGAACAGGCTCCCCAGGGAGGTGCTAATGGCACCAAGCCTGACAAGATTCCAGCAGCATTTGGCCAAGGCCCTCAGGGACATGGTGTGAATGTTGGGATTTTCCTGTGCAGGGACAGGAGTTGGACTCCATCATCCTTGGGGGTCCCTTCCAACTCACAACATCCAATGATTCTATGATCCCTCTGGCACATCTTCCATCACGCAGCCTGCACCTTCCAGAGCTGACCCTCCCTGGACATTTTTCTGGGCATTTCTCAATCCTTTTGCTTTTCCATGTTGAGACTGCAGCCCATTCCCTGGGAGCAGAGAAGGCAAATAAAAGACCCATGTGCCATTTGACCACAGCACGTGGCATGACCCAGCTGCAACGCCTCATCCCCATTGCCTGGAGGGAAGGAGCCGACATAGAGATGTTGCACCAGGCATTTTTTGCTGCAGAAGATGCTCCTCTAGGGCCAAGGTTGAAGCTTTCTGAGCATGAATGGTACGATACGAGCACATGATTATCATCCTCTACCCGACACGGACCATTTTTCACCATGGTGATGTGCAACCATCTGTACTCAAGTTATCCAGGGGAAGCAGAGTCCAGCCCGGCTTGTTACATTGAATTAAGTCAGCAAAAGCTGAAGACAAACAGACCATCACAAATGAGATTATTTCAGTTTAGAGAGCTGGGATAAGGGATTTTCTGCCCTACCAGAGAAGCACCACATCAGTAGGACAGAAAATTCCTGTTCATGGGGGAAGCAGGGAGGTGTTTCTAGCCAAAGCAAATGGCACTATGCTTGTCTGGTGTTACAAAAGCGACGCAAACCCTCTCCCTGAGCACCTCATACATAGGGTTACCCATTAGGAGTAAAATACGTGGACTGGGAGAAGAAGACTGTCCTTGTCCCCACCTGTCTGTAGGATTGCCACGTCTCCCCATGGCTGTTAAAGTGATTAACCATGCACAGTAGCAAGCCCGGGCAGAGACCTCTCTTTATTTTTTGCTTGCTTAGCATTTTGCTTTAGAGGCTGCAGAACCTGACTTTGAGAATAATTTCAGCTTGAGAGTATCTGGTATTTCTCTTCTCTTCAAAGTAAGCAGTTAAAATCATCCCAGGGAGTTGCTTTTCCTTAAACAAATTCTCTCCTGCCACGTAGAAAGGGAAGCGTGTGAGCTGCCCCATATTAATGCTTCGCTTCACAATTTACATCCCGAGTGCTTTAATGAATTGTTTTCAGTATCATTGTACCTACCATGAATAAACCTAAAAGTCATGAATTTGTAATTAATTCCAGTTTAATTACAATAGTTTGTCATTTTATTATTTGCAATTATTACCGTAAAGGTAATAAAAATTGCAGGATGTCACCACTGAATACAAATCCCTAATCAGGAGCAATCAACTCGCGCCGTAACCTTGAACAAGGGTGATTTTATTAATGCACCAACTCTAGAGCTCGAGCTGCTGCCTTGCAAGTGGCAGCTCTGGTGTCCCCAGCCCTGGCTGGGGCCACATGGTGCTTTAGGTGGTCATGGTGGGATCAGCTTGCCCCTGCTCTTGGGCAGCCCTGGCTGGGACCACATGGTGCTTTAGGTGGTCATGGTGGGATCAGCTTGCCCCTGCTCTTGGGCAGCCCTGGCTGGGACCACATGGTGCTTTAGGTGGTCATGGTGGGATCAGCTTGCCCCTGCTCTTGGGCAGCCCTGGCTGTACCTCCCCATTGAATCTCTTTCTCCACAAGCTAGGCAGTCAACCACAGGTAGAAAGAAGCTTTCATCCACCTCCTGTATGTCCCCCTTGAACACACTGCTCCACTAAAGCACTTATCCACCATAATTCTTACTAGCTATCATTTCTCCCAGGTCTTTTGGATGAGGTTTTCATTTCTATCAAGTTTAAAACTCTGCATTAAATCCCAATTTCTGCATCATATTCTCCTCTAATATTTAATTTTCAAACCTTTTTTTTTTTTTAGTATGATGAAAGGTCATTCCTAAACCATCCCAGTATCCTCTGACTTGGTGACCCCTGCAGTAGAAGTTCCTTTGCTCTGCAGTATGAAGGATAAAAGGAGAAGGGTTAAACTAGGTCTGGGTTTGCTGCTGCTGTCCCCATGACTATTTCCAGGACTCACAATACCCATGTTCACATGCAGTTAATTCTTCCCACTTGAGGGAACAAGATATGCATTTCCTCATGCCTGCATCTTGATAGGCTCCAATCATACCCATGACTACCCGCCTTATTTCCTTTGGCTTGGCCTGATATCTTAAAAAAACACCCATGTTTTAGAGGAGTTTTCCACTGGCCAGTCTCAAGACATCTTCAAAAGGCATGAGAACTGCACCCAGAGCAGCAATTAGGCTGTAATTAAGCAGAGACTTTCCCAGTGGATGCCCTCAAGGGGCTATATTTGTGATGTGAGAGTGGGCCTTCAGGTTGCCTTGTCTCATCCTACTAAATTTATCCCTTCTCACCATCCTCTCCCAACCTTTTCCACATCCCAAACCCTCGGTTGGGTTTGTTCTTTGAAGTCTGTTAATTGGTTGGGAAGGAGCAATTCCATTTTTAGTTTCATTTCCTAGGGAAAGCGTACGTGCATTTGCCTGTCCTCCCTTAACCATCACTGAAGGTATTGGTCAACTCCATGCAAAACCCAACAGAAGGAGAGAGGTCTCGTTGTCTACTCTGTGCCCACAAGTTACACGAAAAACAAGCAGCTAGGGAGAGGGAAGTGAAACCCGTTTGACGTCCCCAAATCAAGACTTGAGAGACCCACCACTTGTAGGGACTCCAGGCAGACAGCATGCCTCCCAGCCGTCGTATTTCAAACACAAAACCTTTCTGCTGCTTCTGGTTGGGAACTCAGCCACCACTTCATAAATCAACACCCCCTGCTATCGCCTTTGCTCTGCCAAGCAGACGGTTTGATGTGAAACAATACAGTCCTGGAGGCGTCAGCTTCCTTGGGTTATCTTAGTGGAAGGCCAACATCAGAGACCCCCTTTATCTGCTGGGACAGTGGTATTTTCAAGCTCCTCGCCTCCAACTGCAATTCCCTTGGACAAGACACCTTGAGAGGTCTACACAGCCTCTATTTTTAGAGCTGTGACACAACAGCATTTTCAAAAAGCTTAAGATCTCATCTATCTTAGCACCTCCATCTCAGAGAGGTTTGGGGATAACTTCAGACGTGCAATCTTTCCATTGCCTTAGTGCGAGCAGAGACTTAGACATGTACATAAAACCTGTAGGATCAGGGGCTAAAGTTAGGTGAAGAGTAGAAAATAAAACCACCATAGTCCTGGAGTATTTGCATTTCTTCTAAACATGCTTGCAAAACCACTTAGCAAATGAATGTTAATTGTTCTGCAGAAATCCCACCCTGTTCAAAGGAAAAGGAGAAAGAAAGAAAAAAAAAAAAACAACCCTAGGTAGATGTTGCCAATTTTCCCTTTGACTCCTCAAATAAAATTCAGGTGATCTCATCCCACATTGATCAGCAGAGACCAAGGGAGAAAATAAAAAGGAAATTACTTCATCTTAAGTGCCTATTAACTGATGTTAAGTGATTAAAAAACAACAAAAAAAGCTTCATTCCATAGAAAAAAAATCCAGTGACGAGCCCACAAATGCCAGAACAAGCCGGGTATGGCTTGGAGCTGTCAGAGGCGTGTAGCTGCAAACCTTTACACCAATTTCAGTGCCTTCACTTGGGTTCGTGAGACAATCACAACCCCAACAAACATTTCCATGCAAAAGGCTGTGAGCCTCCTCTTTTGTTGCTTTTGCAGCCCAAGGCTGGTGGAGCCTGGAGTATTTTACACACTCTGCAGCTGCTGGGGGAGCTGAAACAGATAAAAATTTGACAAATTAACACAGAGTACAGCAAACAAAGAAAGAGACCTTTGAACTTCAGCCTCCCGACTGCAAGGATGCTATAAACCCAAGCTTAACTCATAGCAGGGCTCTGGCTTTGAGACTTGCCCTCAGCGTTGCATCTGGTCTTGATGGGGTGAAACACAGCAGTGATGCTGACTGAGAGGCCAGGAGCAGGGATGGATTTGAGTGTTATCCTTACTTGAGGCCAAAAGCAGAATGAGCCTCAAGAACTAAGCACATCTCTTGGGATTCAGGGATTAGTGAGATGATTCCGAACCCCCCACTCCAGAAATGTCTTAACTCCAGCACTTCTGCAGTTGTTTCAGGTGTGTTTCTGCAGAGAAAAAGTAATTATTCTGTATAAAAACAAACTGAAATGATTATTGTAAGCCAATGTGTACACAAGAACAGGAGTCACTTTGGGGAGAATTCAGGCATTAACTGCTGAACTTGGTTTGACCTACTGAAAGCATGGACCAGTGACTCCCAAAGCAGTGGAGGCTGAGGATGGGCATCCCTCTGGCTCTTCTTTTCTCTCCTTGAGCCTTCCTACAAGCTCTCCTCAAGTTTTTAAAGCTTTCCCTAGCAAACATGACAGGACAAGAGGAAATGGGCTCCAGTTGTGGCCAGGGCAGTTGAGATGGGATGTGAAGAAGAATTTCTTTGCTGAAAGGGTTCTGAGGCATTGGAAGGGGTTGCCCAGGGCAGTGGTGGAGTCCCCATCCCTGGAGGGATTGAAGAGTCGTGTAGACATAGTGCTGAGGGACATGGGTTAGTCGGGGACTTGTCAGTGTTGGGTTCATGGTTGGACTTGATGAGCTTAAAGGGGTTTTCCAATCAAGGCAATTCTTTTCCATCTTTTCCCTCACCCAGCAGCCCCACATCAGACATTCTTAAGGTGGGAGGAAAACCTCTTCCTCCCTCATTTTTCCAGGGCTTTCTGTGTCTGTAACATATTAGTTAATCAACTGTTCAAGCCATAACCTTGGCTCTTGTAGAACAATAAGGAAGTGGGATGGCTTGACAGCTCTGCTGCTTTCTTCTCTCCGGATTTAGCCTTTCATAAATGACCCTGCCAAAGCTACGACTCGCGATGTCACAACGCTAATTGTTTGCAGTGTGGATTAATGATAACATAATTAAAGTCACATAACAGTGATAAGGCTTTACTTTTTGTGTTCAGATGAAGAACAGTGTGGATGCTTCAGCAGAAGGAACATCACTTGGCCTGGCTCCATAGCTGGCCACCAGTGCTTCCTCAGCCAACGTCTCTGTGGTTGGGTGCACAGCATCACCTTACGGCACTCTGGAAAATGGAAACCTTTCTCCTTTCTGAGATAAACTGTCTCTTCCAGACCTTCTTCTTTATATGGAAATACTCATCAAGATCCTTAAAATACCAACAAACAGGAAATTCTTTTTATGCCACTAAAATAGAGTCAAAATCCTCACTAGATTGACACAAAGGTAAACAAAAAATGGACTATATAAAAAAACCAACCTAAAATTACGGCAGATTTCATGAAATAACTCAATTTCTTTTTTTTTTTTCAGTAAAATAGATACATCTTTCCTGACTGTCTTTCATTGAAAGCTTTGCCAAACTTTGTGGTAGTTCCCATTTTCAAGAAAGGGACCCATATATCAATCTCTTCTTTAAAATCTCTTTTTTTCTAAAAGCAAGTTTTCTGACCACTCCCTATCTATAACATCTTTGGTCCATCACTTATGGCATTCAGTTTCCAGACAGAAAAAGCCAAAAAGAGGAACCATAAAGCATGTAACCCTCTCCTGGTGATTCCTGCCCTGGGAAGGTGTGATCAGGAGGGACTGCACAACTGCTCATGAGCAGATGGAGGAGACAGACCCGTCACAGAGCCGGGAAGGATCTGGGGAGCATCAAACTCCACACATCCCACTACATCTTTTAGCACTAAACCCTTCCAACGTGTGGTGGTCACACTGTGAGGTCTGGAGAGGTTCATGCAATGAGGACTCCACTGAGAGTTAGTAAATACAGAGCAACTACCAGCCCCAGAGCAGATGTTTGTGTGGGATAATGTCTTAAAAGCAACATCACCCCTTCACCAGTCACATCCCCACAAGTCCTACCAACCTTGACAAGGGTAGTGTAGACTGAGGCTGGGTGTTTCCCAGAGACCTCACATCACCACGATCACACAAAGACTCTCTTCTTTCTCTCTTTCAAGCCTCCTCTACCAAAACTACGTGAGGTTTTCACTTACTTTCAGCAGGGAAATTCAAAGACCCGTGCCGATTCCCTCGTGCCATGCTGGGAGAGCCGAGCGATGACGGATTGATCTAGGTTCCTCCCATTAAGAGCATGAAAGGAGGTACCAAAAGAATCCGTCTTCTGGAAGAAGGTTAATTACAGAAGCTCAGCTTGCACACAGGGGTCCCACCAGTCAGCACAAGATAAGCAGCCTTGGGAGTATAAATTATTACAGATGATAAGGCAGATTTTCCCCTTAACCAGCTTTGTACATATGTTCTTAAGATTGACTCCAGAGACGCCTGTCATCGGATGTCAAACAAGAAGCAACAAAAATTACAGAGAATTAATTTCTTGTCTTTTTTTTCCTGCAAGCATATGGCACTTTCTCCCTTGTTTAGGTTAATGGAATGATTTCAGATCCTAACAAGATGTGGGTAAGATGACAGGAGCCAGGAATCAGAACTGATGCCCCATCACCCGTGCTCGATCACAGCAGGCGGCGAGAGCTTCTCCACTCTATTGTGTCTGCAGAAAGAGGGGCTGGTTTTAGCTCTAGAAATCAAATAAATCCCAGGCACTGGTTGCTGCAGTTTTTGTTGTGACTATTTCTTCTGCAAGTGGTGTATAAACAGGAAACCACGGCCACACGGCAGGGAACTGACTCAATTCTGGAGAATACTGATAGAAATCAGGTCACTTGGACATCCTTTGTTCACGCACTGCTTTGTTAACACTGTTTATCTTTAGTGTCTTGGCCATATATTTGGAAAAACTCCCACTTTGCCACCCATCTACCATTCTTTTGTCCCTCAAAAGCCACGCAAACCTCTTGCCTCCAACCATCACCAGTAGCAGCAGCTCCTTCAGACCCAGACCTAAGGAACCACATGCTTTTGGGGTACAAACCGACTTAACTCCACTCTTCCAGGAAAATTTCTTTCTAATACCTAGGAACTTGCTCTTCATTTTTGCCTGCAAGCAAGAATTTCTCTCCTACCAAGAAGAGCCAAGGAGCCAAATCTATTTCAAGTGACAAACCTGCTGAATCACAGCCCACCACAGGACAAATCTGCAGCCTAACTGTGCATTGCACAGCAAAGACCAGCCTACATTTGGCTGTCATTTATCTCTGCCTGGTAGTTTATTCCAAGCCTGAATTCATCCTACTGGAATGAGGAGTTTACACGCATTATAAATGTCTTCTAACGTTCTTAACACACCAACATCTGCACTATTGCAAACGTGATTCATTCCCCATGTTCTGTATTTTACAGCAGCAGTTCATCTGTTCCTCAACGTTTTCCTCCCCGCTCCAAATATGCTGCAAATAATCAAGGTAGCGTTCCCACTGTCAGCACTAGGACATCAGAAATAGATGACATGAGAAGACCCTCAAATTCCTGCCTTCATGTTTTAAGGATTTCTTTACTCAGCTGAGCCCACAGCAGGTCACAGGCTTCTGCTGGCGGCTCCTTCTTTCACACACCCTTGGCTTTAGAGGAGGAAGGCTACTGCAAAAGCTAAAATTTTTGAGCTGAGAGGAGAAAAAATTTGGGGTGCACATTCTTGTTATTCCAACCCCATTTTTACCAGCTAAAGAACTCCTTCTCCAC